>NW_024096508.1:2892500-3043972 GCF_016545835.1 Crotalus tigris
TAAAGATATATTTACTGAGATCCATAAACATTCATAATTTGGGGCATTTGTAGCTGTTGCCATGTTTTACTTTGTACCAAATGTTAGGTTTTGGAATGGCATAGAAGTATTACAATTTACCTATACTGTTTTGATGAGTGATCTGTTTTCCCAAACTTTTCTAAAAATCTGGGTGCCCCAGGCCATGCATGCAACCTTTGCTTTCTCAATCACTTGGAACCCCTTCTATCATTTTGATCCCCACCTGAGCCTCTGAGTGAGGTCCAAGAATCTTTTTTCTCAGGTCAGGAGTGACCCGAACAAAATGGGCATAGTATGTGCTCAAAATATTCTTAATATCACATGTGATTTGCTTTGCTCTCAAATTAAGGAGGATTAGAGCAGAAAAGCTGTTGCAGCTCAGGGCCTCCTGGATCATGTGGCAAAAACAGTGAATAGTTTATAGTCAGTTGCTGAAGCCTAAATCAGTGCTTTGACCTCCAAATTAATTTGTGAATTGAACAATTGTTTCACTGAATTTTACTTGCGTGTGGTCTTAATGCCACCTTCAAGTGAAATATGCTTAACAGAGCAAAAGAGGAGACACTTAAAGCCTTTGGTATGAATGGGGTGTACTATACTTGCAATATTGCTTCAAAAGGAAATAAGAGTGTGCAACTCAGAATGCTAAGAGACAGCAACACACATATAGATTCAGTATAGATTTAAACACAACGTATAAAATGATTTGTATGATGTTGGGATATTGTCAGTTATAAGTACATATAAGTAATGTACATAAAAATAAGGTATCCTTCTCAGTATACGTAGTCCTCAACTTATAGCCATTTATTTAGCAACCATTTGAAATTACAACGGCATTGAAAAAAGTGACTTACAATCGGAGCTTGCAGCACGCCCACAATCGCATGATCAAAATTCAAGCCTTGGTGATTTCAATGGTTGCAGCATCCCAGGGTCATGTGATCACTAGTTGCAACCTTCCTAGCCGGCTTCTGACAAGCAAAGCCAATGGAGGAAGCTGGATTTGCTTAACAGCTGTGTGATCCACTTAACAATTGCAATGTTTTGCTTAACAACCATTGCAAAAAAGATCAAAAAATGAGGTGCAGCTTACTTAACAACAGACTTATTTAGCAATGGAAATTCTGGTCTGAATTGTAGTCATACACTGATGACTAACTATAGAGGGGACACCAGTCACCAGGGGACTTATGCATCTGTTTCTCAGTATGATGTCTGGATAGAGCTGGATAGACATAGGGAACTTCAGAATATCTCTTTTCTGATGTTTCCTTGTATTTAAACACAGTCAGGATTGGGCAATCCTTTAAGAGGGAACATTTTCTAATTGAGGATGGTCCGACCTGAAACCTTAAAGAGCTGGACTAGCAAAAGAAGCAATGTTACTGCTAGATGGAATGAAGCAATCATCGGCAGACATACAATATAAGAGCATTTATATGAAGACACGGAGAACCAATGTTTTAATCAAGTCATTAGGACAGCGACTCCCAACCTTTTCTATACCTTTTTTCGCACCCCTTACAAAAGTTCAAAATAATGAATTATGCATATACACTATAATTTTGAAACTTCTAAACCCAAGTTTTCACAACCCTTGGAATATCGTCTCGCACACCCAGTTGGGAACTCCTGCATTGGGATATGGGTTTTGAAGATGATACTGTAATAGTTTCTATCTTGAAAAGAGTTTTTCCTGAGAGCTTCTACTTCTAGAACAGTTTGAACTGAAATCATTCCATCATTTTGGAATTTGTATCCGAGTACTGATTTGGCAGTCTTTTGTTAATGACAACCAAATTGATATCATCTTGATGTGTTGGACTAAACTCTCAATATCCCAAGCCAGCCAGCCTATGTTAGCCATTTATCATTACTTCTTATAATGCCACCAGGATTATTTAGCAGTTCCAGTCTGGTTATTTGGGAAACTATATTTTTCAGAATCACTAAGATTCTAATTAAAGTGAAGAAAGGCTGTTTTTTGCCAATAAACTTAAGGATATAAATAAATCCATTTATGCAGGAAAAGGGGAGGCAAAGCCTGGGACAGAGTCAAGAGAGGAATCAACCTGGAGTCGTTACATTCCCACAAGGGGTCCAAATCCTGCCCCTCTTGAATGCTGTTAACCTTTATCTAGCTCCAATTTAGTGTTGACCTTTAGTTGATCAGATCCTTGTATATAGACATGGACAATAAATCAGCTTAACCAGAACTTAATGTGTGGTCCTGATTATTTGTGCCTGGCAATCTCCATGTCCTTTTCCTGCTGATTGCAAGGTTGTGAACATTAACTCTTGAGATCCATTTATTGATTCTTCTGTTTTTCTGACCTTATCATTCAGAAAGAAAAAGAATAATCACCATACAAATGCATCAGTTGAACATCCCACTCAGGACATCAAGAATTAACTGTGAGAGGGATCTCAGAGTCCTAATGGGGAATCACTTAAATATGAGCCAGCAGTGTGCTGCAGCTCCCCAAAAAGCCAATATGGTGCTAGGCTGCATTAACAGAGGGATAAAATCAAGTGTTCAGTGTTAATACCACTTTACAATGCCTTGGTAAGGCCACACTTGGAATACTGCATCCAGTTTTGGTCAACACAAGGTAAAAAAGATGTTGAGACTCTAGAAAAAGTATGGAGAAGAGCAACAAAGATGATTAGGGGACTGGAGGCTGGAATTGGGTCTGTCTAGTCTAATGAAGAGAAAGAGGAGGGGGTGACATGACAGCAGTGCTCCAATATCTCCGGGGTTGCCACAAAGAAGAAGGAGTCAAGCTATTCTCCAAAGCACCTGAAGGCAGGACAAGAAGCAATGGATGGAAACTAAGCAAGGAGAGAAGCAACCTAGAACTAAGGAGAAATTTCCTGACAGTTTGAGCAATTAATCAGTGGAACAACCTGTCTCTAGAAGCGGTAAATGCTCCAACGCTGGAAGTTTTTAAGAAGAGACTGGACAGCCATTTGTCTGAAATGGTATAGGGTTTTCTGCCTGAGCAGGGGGTTGGACTTGATGATCTCCAAGGTACCTTCCAACTGATATTGATATTATTTATGACAGACCTGTAAGTGAAAAGTCTAAATGAAAGTATTCTTCAACTTATGACCACAGTTGGGACCAGAATTTCCTTGCTAAGCAAGGCAGTTGTTAAAATGAGTCACACTCAATTTTACAACCTTCATTGCACGGTTGTTAAGCAAATCACTACAATTACTGTATTAAATGAATCACACAGTTGTTAAGCGAATCCGGCTTCCCCGACTGACTTTGCTGATTGGATGCTGGCAGGGGAGGTTGCAAATAGATCTCTCAGGACCCCAGGACCCTGTAGCCACAGTAAACACACAGGCCGATTGCCAATTGCCTGAATTTTGGTCACATGACCAAGGGGGTTGTGCGATGGTCGTAAGTGAGAATTACTTTTGTTCACTGCTGTTGTAATTTTGAATGGTTGCTCAACAAAGAGTTTTAAATCAAGGGCTACCCATGTTTGACAGTTTCTCTACAAGCAAGCATCCTAATGCTGCTGATGCCTTGAGCCCATGGAAATCAAGTAATATATATGTACAATGCATGTGAGGTCTCTTCCCAACAACTCCTTAAAATGCTCTTTAAAAGTCTGGGGCGAGGGGAGAAGTAATGGAATTTGTGGGTTTATTTTGGCTGCTTTTATGTTGAATAATCCTTCTTTTTGCATGTCTAATAAGGCTGGAATCAGTTTGGGAAGCCTGAATTATGGTTTATAGTAATTTTGTAACTTTAACACAAGTCACACACAGCAATGGAATTCACTTTTGGATGCATACTTGGAGAAATGTTACCAGATCATAGGATGGGAAAATGGAGGCTGGAATTTAGGGATTTCTTGAAAACTGCCCAGAGTTTTTCTGGGAAGGAAACCAAGTCTACTGTTGTGGGATTGAGTGTATATTAATTATTTGATGGTTGGCTAGGAATATTTCCCTACTTCTTGTGATGCTGGAGGAGAAGAGAAGCAGGAGAATGGGAAGGATATCTCCAGCCTTGAGCCTCCAAACATACTCTAGGAAAGGGTTCCAACATGGCTGTATATGGAGGGTGGGCACCCAAAAGTGTGGCAGCTGCAGTCCCCCCCTTTTTTTTCAATTCCTTCTTTCTGTTGAGCCTGATGCTAACAAATGCTTGTCAAAAGCAAACAGCAGTGTTCAAGGAACGGTGGTCCTGGCACAGAAAAAACAACTGCGAATTTCCCTTTCTTGTTGGCTGCTTTCTTGCAGCAGAGCAGATGGCTTTTTGGTAATGATGGAGTAAAAATTAATTACCGTTGTGTCTTTTTTAAAAAAAGAAATATGAAGCAATGATTATAATTTGCGAGAGGTTAAATATTCACTTGCAAAGAATGCAGAATGTGGCTTGCGAAACAAACAAGGAAGTAGCATTAACACTATTAAAAAAGGGTAGGTGCAGGAGACCATGTTTGTCTGCTGGATCATCCACTCAGCTGCGGAACATGAGATGCATTGTGGCTTTGATGTCATTGTTGTAGGTTTGACTTAGAATGGTAGTGAGCACATAGGCAGGTGGGGAGATAAATCCCATGTCCTGAGCAATTTATGAGTAAATCAGTTATGGATTTGTAACCTAGTCCTTCCTCACGCTACTTTCTATGAGTCCTGGTCAATGCTGCCTTCCCCATGGCCACAGTTGAGGATAGGGTCCCTGTAGTCTCCCAACAAACCGCAAAGCTTTGAGTTTTGGAGACTACTGAAAACTCATTGTGGTTCACCAGGCATCCTAGGCCTGGGGGTTCCTTCCACCATTTATTCCATCTCCCAGTGTCCTGCCCCAGAAAGTCCCAACCAATCTGGGAAGCAGTTGGTAGCCACCAAAGCCAGACCTTTCTGGTAAGTCACTGCCTCTGGTGCTGGGCCTCTTGACTTGCCCTTGGCCACTGCCCCATTGATCACTACAGGCTCTTCCAAGCCTTCCCTACATAATTCAGTGATGGGATATTTTGGAAGTCTGTTGTCACTAGACTAAGCTAATTGACTAGTTCTTTGTTCTGAGTCTCTTCCTGGTCTTGATGCCATCTTTCTTCCATCTGCTTCTTCTACTGATGAGTTTGGGCACACTTAGCCAAGCTTCTGTTTTCCTTGGGTTCTGCAGCATTTTAGCCATTCTGCTCAGAAAGAAAAAAGTGTTCAGATCCCTTAAGGCTTTAAATCAGTGCTTGAATATGTGTGGGCTTCAAGCTGGCAACTTGAAAATGTGTGGACTTCAAACTGGCTGGAGAATTCTGGGAGTTGAAGTCCACACATTTTCAAGTTGCCAAGATTAAAAAACACTGATTTAAATGATGCCTCACTCACTTCAGCTAGATGTCACTGAAGAGGAACATCAAAAAAAAAAAAAAAATCCATATCTTGGTCAAATAATTAATTCCTTTCTTTATATTTTTGCTGACATCAATAGGTGGGACCTTTAAAGGAATAGGAAAGGAGGGCTGCAGAATGTTACAAAAACTCCAGGTTTAGAAATAATATTTTTTTGTTTATTTCAGTAGTATTTATAATAAGGGAAGACAATTGTATGACTGGATATACTTGCAATGTATTTCTTTCATGCATTCACAGGACATCCTAATCATAGACTTTAGAGTGAAGTGTTACAATAAAAGTACAGAAGCAGGCAAATTATAAAAATGTAATGATATGGCATGAAGTGGATGTATTCATATTTTGGCTGGTGAGAAACATTTAGCTATCACAAAAATCCTTCTCTTGTGACAACAGCTGGTCCCAAAACATTTGTTTACCAGAAGAAGAACCAGCCTCTTAATTACTTCAGTGAGATCTTTGGCATTCCTGTAAACAAAGTATATAAAGGGTTATCCTCAGCTTGCAATATGCTAACCCCTTATTTAAGAAAAGCAAATTGTAACCAATTTATATAGTATAAAGCTTTTGGAGTTGTCTTATAGGCCATCTTTAAGGACTGGAGATACCTGCTATTTATACAGACTTTTGAAGCAAATATAAAAGAAAAAGGCAAAGGGATATTACAGGTCTTATTTCTCTGGCCTCTTTGCAATGAATTGCAATTAACTTTTGCACTGGACACAAAGTTAATTTGACCTAGTAAGGGCTGTCAAGAAAGAGACAAAGAAGAATGACCTTTAATCGTTAGAGCACATTTTCTGTTCAGATTATGTAATTCTCTGAATTTTGTGATGCATTTTTAAGCCCCAAGAATGTATATGAAACAAATCTCTCTCTCTCTCTCTCTCTCTGTGTGTGTATGTGTGTGTGGGTGAGATGGCTGTTCTCTAAATATTAAGATTCAGATACAAATTTCTACAGAATTACATATAGAATCTGTAAAGCATACGACATATAAAAGCTGTAAAGCATACTGTAGGTCAAGAGAATACAAAATGAGTTTAACATAAGTCAGAGAAAATTCTCCACCTTTCATTAAGGTGACAGGAATAAACAGTTTTCATCCAAACCTCTCTTGCGTGCATTAGACCTTCTGTGTTTGTGTGTGAAACCAATTTCTGGATCAGGGCAGATCTGTTCTGTCTCTGACATGGAATTCTCTTTTCTTCCCATCTCCCAGCATCCTGTCCCACAAAGATAATGCAAGCAAGAAGACAATACAGCTGGTTGTTGCAGTCAAGAAATTTCCTCTGTTCTGGGGGGGTGAATGGATAAGAATTACTAATCCTGGCAGCTAGGGGTTAACGCCAAACAAGGATTAGGGTAAAGTTCCAGAAAATGTTAATCTTCCATTTATAAGAGTAAAGTTTAGCACTGCTATCAAACTCTGTAGGGTTACAGCTCTCTGGAACAAAGGGGCAATTTAAACTTGTGGACTGTGTGGTGCAGAGGAAGAGAGGGAACTGACTTCTGATCCATTGATAGTTATATAATGCTTTCAGGTCTTTTCCTTTTTCAATTATTTTTGATGTCAAAGAGACAGGAAATGAATGTTCACTTATGAATGAGACATACTTCAGCCAGGTGCTATGGTTCAACATCTATCTTCCCCTTCCCATCTCATATATGCATTAAAATTTTCTACCCAAGATTGGGAATCACTCAAGTTTAAGGTCTCTCTAATTGCCATTTTTATGACCTTAATTTTATTTTGTTCTGTTGTCTTTGTACATCTTTTGTAATATTTTTTTAAAAGTCCTCCATATACAGTACCTCTTTTTCATAATAATTGTTATTATTAAAATTTAAGCACTTTTCCTCTAAAATGTATATTTTGGCACAAGTCTTTTGCAAATGGATTTCCTTAGTATTGGGTCACAACGACCATGACCTGGCTGACTGAGAATCTCCATAGATGCTTAGTGCTGTGTGTTTTGTTTACTCCTATTTTTTTTCTGATTTTTAATGAGGGTTTTTTGGGGGGTGGGGGGGTGCAAACTAAATCAGAAAGTGGTCAATGTCTTGGTGTATAATTGCAGTCCAGTTTCTCTACAGATTGGGGGACTGTGAATTTGGTAAGTGTAAATTAAGTTAAGTTTTCAAGTATACTTAGCTCGGGAATTTTTGACTAATAGATGGGCAGGTCAATCTTGATCACCATTTGAAAGGCAGCCAAGAGGCAGAGATGGAAGGCCAATGTATCATCTCTTCAGTGAGTGTGCAAGCAAATAAGTCCTTCCAGATCCTTCAAATCAAATTGGACTCCTGGTGACATCATGTACCCTCCCAAGCAGTTTTCTTGGCATTTGTATAAATATAGTATGTTACTGTTTTCTTCTGGGACGTTTATCAAGTTCCCAAATAGTAAAAAATAAGTTCTTGCACATAAGATCTTGTATAATTAGATTACCTCTAGGAATGTGTAACTTATCCAAAACTCTTCTTGTACTCGAGTCTCTCTCTCTCTCTTTGTGCATCATCAAATTGTATTGAACTTTTCTTCATCAAATAAATTGGGAAATGCAAAATTTGGTGGATGGCTAAGTCCCAATCTATACATTATTTCAGGAATTAAACAGAGAAGAACTAGGGGTGACATGATAGTAGTCTTCCAATATTTGAGGGGCTGTCACAGAAGAGGGAGTCTGGCTACTTTCCAAAGCATCTGAGGGCAGGACAAGATGTAATGGATGGAAGCTTATCAAAAAGAGGGCCAACCTAGAATTAAGGAGAAATTTCCTGACAGTGAGAACAATTAATCAGTGGAACACTTGCTTCCAGAAGTTGTGGGTGCTCCATCACTGGAGGTTTTTAAGAAGATATTGGATAGCCATTTATCTGGAGTGATATAGGTTCAACTGCTCAAGCAGGAGGTTGGACTAGAAGATCTCCAAGGTCCCATACAAGTGCTATTCTGTATTCTTTTTGCAGCTTTCTGAGCCTTGGAATTGAAATCTCATACTTTAAAAACAAAGAAAAACGTCAAAGCACCTAGCTTTGATAATACATATATAGCATCCTGTGGTTTCATTTGGTGCCCTTACCCACTCTTAGAATGTGAAGTGTAGCCGTCCTCCCACCTTCCCATCATCTCCATGCTATAAACTATTTTCTAGGGATTTTTGCAAATTCTCCTTTGAAATTCATTGGAAAGTTTATAGCCAATTGCACAATCAAATTTTGAGGATGGTTGAATGGGGGCTACCATTTGCCCATCCTGGTGTCATTGACATCACTTTGGCTACAGGGAAAAAAAACATATGAAACTTCTAATTGCTGTGGCTTTGTAAGTTCATACTGGAATTGGCAATGTTGGCATGGCTCAAGAATCCTGCCTTGCAGGTGGTCTTATCATTTTCTGGCCACCATGGTTGTTGGTAAGGGGCTTTACAGTAATTATAAGGTAATCTGACCTCTTATCCAAATAGGGATCTTACTTATTCAGTGCCTTGAGGTATGCATTAGAATACTTATGTTCATGGAATTCCTTAGGGCCAGATATTATCTCTTCACCCAATCTTGCAGAGTGTTGTTTGAGAGGCTAAAGTGAGGGGAAATTCCTATATATGTCCTTCTGGGCACTCAGATGAAATGCAGGATTTACATTTAATAAAGAACAACAACCACAGCAAGAAGAAATAGGTGCCAAATTAAGGCTCCACAGAACTATTGTGTTTCCGGTTGAGAAGCCAAGAAGCTCAGTGTAGGTGTATCTGAACCCTACAACTTAACAACAAGAATGGCATTTTCAAATGAACACTAATTTTCTTTTCCCTGCTACTTTTTGTAATTGCATTGTAAGCTTAGCTTACAGTATTAGTTAAGAATCTTTGATTATTTATTTGAATCTTTGATTATTTATTTGAATTTATTAACCACCCAACTCCAATAGACTATGACTGAGGAGCCTGATTGCCAGAGGACCAAGCAAATGTGAAGGCAAAGCTGGGCAGCTCTGCCATGGGAAATTTGGGAAGAATAGTAGCATATCTACAGGGTGATACATGTGAAAGAGACAGTTGCCTTGGAATGGGTGAGCCCAACATTTTCACCAAGAGCATTTCTGACTCTAAAATCAGGTAGCTGTTTCTGGTGTTTGTGTAAAGGGGTAAAATGCATGTCATAAGCTTTTTGGCCTTTGGCCTCTTAAAACTTTTCTAACTTCTCCAAAATGATTGAAAATGTTGTTTCCACCTGTTACAATCATGTGATGACATATCCAATATCACCACGTATGGTTCTTGGAGGCCAAAGAATTAAACTGCAGTCCCCAACTTGTCCATTGTGATATAAAGAATTCAACAATGCACATTAATCACTTTCCATGCATCTCAGTTTTCCTTAGATGAAAAGAATTCTGTAGTGTGCACTAGTGATTTTCAGTTTCTCTTGGTTTCTTATTTTTCCATTTTGAAGTTTAGCTACTCCTCTTTCTGCTGTACTTTGTGTGTATTTTTGAGTTCTCATGAAAATCGGTAATACATTTTATATGCATTTCTTCTAAGTATACATTATTATGCATATTTGTTTTTTAAAAATGACATATTAACAAGCAATTTCCTCTACATAAATCTATTGTGATGTTGGTTTTACATATAAATGTATTTTTGCATATATCATTTCATTGGGGAAATTCAGTGCAACAAAGAATTGTTTGTTCCAAAAGAAAACTGAATTTTGATTAAGATACTGACTTAAAAGGAAAATTAGATAAATTTGCATTAAACTGTAATTCTAGAGAACTTCTGGTCCATCCTTACTCATGTTGGTGAGATGGTAGACATTAAATATAGACTGTATTTATTTAAAACTACATGTACTTAAACCTTATTTCATTGAACATGAACTTCAAAGCAAAGCAGGGTAGAAATCTTGGCCTTTTGGCTAAGATCAAATTTAGTCTTCAGCTGAATTTGGAGAGGTAACTGTGGGTTACTAGCATTTTGCTAGAAGTACACAAATCACCCCGATAACTGCAATCTGAGTTAACCATGGTCAGCTTGAATCAATACTGGGAAAAACTTAGGAACAAATTATTAAAGAGTTGGTTTGTGAGTATTTAGAAAAGAAGGTATTGCTTGACAGGAACCAGCACGAATTTATTCAAACAACTTGATCTCCTTTTTAGACAGTTAATTATGAGAATGCAAGCACACATGGTGTAACTTGACCTCTGCAAAGCATTTCACAACGTCTACAATGAGAGTCTAACAAGAGAAGATGGCAAAATGTGGTCTGGGCTGTGCTACCATTAAATGGATACAGTTGAATCGAAGAACTAAACAACAGTAGCCAAAGAGTATAAATCAATAGCTTCTTCCACAAGGGACTTTATTGCCTTTAGAGGTGATAGGTTTAAACTGGTTAGCTGGATGGTCAACCATCAAGGATGATGTAGTAATGGGATTTCTGCATGGGGCAGGGGACTGGAATAGACGGTCTCCAAGTCGCCTTCAGATGTTCACGTTCTACAATTCTGCAATGTCTTCCTACCTACCAGGTGCCAGATTTGCACCTGGAAACAGATGGGTGTGTGTCTGTCTCTCTCTCTGTGGTGCCTGTGTGCTTGTACATGTCTGTGTGTATTTCTCTTTGTGCCACTGGCCTGAAATTTCCACTGGGCCTCGATCTCTTACACAGTTTCATTTTCCTCCCCACGGCGCTCATATGTCAAGATAGTTCCCCTGAAAATGCCTCCTTCTCTCCCTCTCTGTATCAATATGCAAATGAGGTTCATATAGACTAAATCTCATTGAAAAGATCATGAATAGGCAACACCGTTCCTTCAATATGGTTCACTAACCCTGTTCACTTAAAGTCACTGATGCTTGGTGGAGGTTTTCAATGGCTGACCCTCGATGATTGGAGGGGGATTTAATTATAATTGAAAAAAGCAGCAGCAGGGGGAGGCCAGGGAAAGGCCCTGTCATATCTAATCCCCTCCCCTCCCCAGGACTATGCCTGGAAGCCAAGGGCTGTTATCTTTCCTAAGAGATCATTAATTCCCTCTGTTCTCTGCATGGCATTGATCTCAGCCCAGGTAAGAAAGAGGCAGGGAAGTGGCCAAGAGAAAGATCCGGACATCCTGCAAAATGTCAATCTGTTCCTCTAATTTAAGCATTTGCTCAGACGCTTAAGTGATTGCACTGAACCATTCGATATCCATGCCGGGCAGCCTTAGGCTCCTTTTGAGGACCGCTGTGAATATGTACAAAAATAGATGAGTTTGTTTCACAGTGTCTATTTCAATTCAATCATGTAATTAAAACGCAGATGAGCAACCCATAAATACGTTCATTGTTTTTCCGCAAGTCAGCATCTGCTTCCCCCCCCCCCCGATCAATTGATTGTTGAATGATCCAGGGATTGCGACAGGAATTGACCAAGCCACTTGTCACCCAAGCCTGACATCATCATGGGTTGAGAAACAGTACTTGGCCCAAAGTTACCCAGATGGCTTTCATGCCTAAGGTGGGACTAGAACTCACAATCTCCTAGTTATTGGCCCAAAGACAACCAGCTGGCTTTCATGCCTAAAGTTATTTGGGTTAAGATATCACACAATGCCATAGTCTTGACTATTAGATTTTGACCTAATGAGAGGAACGAATGGAGCAACTGTGGTTTGCAAACCATGGGTTATGGTTTAATATTGCTTGTGAACCAAGGTGCAGTGACTTGCTCCACAACTATGGTTAAAATTAAAAAGATGGGAGAGCATGATATGTCAATCGAACCAGTTTTGACTTGTTGTATATTTTGCTTGCTTCCCAGTCAGTTCAGAAATTCTGAATGCATTAGTGGAGCAGTCTATGTGAATCTACAATTAGAAAGAGAAGAATTGTGGATCTGACCCAAACAAGTGCTAGAAGTAAAAAAAAAGAGGAGGTGCTAAAGAGCTGAGGGGTGATTTATTCCAGAATGTTTACATCTCTAAGTTTTGTAGCACACTTTCTCAGTCTGGTGGCTGGGTTGGCTGGTGATTATGGACACTGGAATATATCTAACTAGATTGGGAAATGTGTTTCTGTCCACTCTAGAGGAACTGCCTTGAAAAAAAGAAGATACATCAGGGGTAGTCAACCTTGGCTCTTTTATGACTCGTGGACTTCAACTCCCAGAATTCCTGAGCCAGCATAGCTCCTGGGTCAGGAATTCTGGGAGTTGAAGTCCACGAGTCATAAAAGAGCCAAGGTTGACTACCTCTGAGATACATGAACTTACTTTGACAGTTTGATCCTTTCATCCTTGAATTCTGGTTATCATTCTCCACACTTTGTATGTGTCCTGAAGAAGGGCCATTCAGGTACTTCAGTAAGAGATGGTGTCACAAACTCCTATTCAAGATGGCTTTCTGATCATTACTGCAACATTAGGTTTTAGCTTCTTTTGGGGTCAGGTGCCCCAAAACTTTGCTATGGCCATGTTTCTTGTATCTCAGCATGGCCTCGCTTTACAAAAGAGAAAAATCCACATATTAACATACATCTGGAGAGCCACAGGTTTCCTGCACCATGCACATCAGTTGTTCATTTGATTTGTGCATATGTGTGTACACAGTGTCAACACAGTGCTAGGCTGCATTAACAGAGGGATAGAATCAAGATCACATGAAGTATTAATACCACTTTACAATGCCTTGGTAAGGCCACACTTGGAATACTGCATCCAGTTTTGGTCACCACGATGTTAAAAAGATGTTGAGACTTTAGAAAGAGTACAGAGAAGAGCAACAAAGATGATTAGGGGGCTGGAGGCTAAAGCATATAAGATTCCCAAGAGTCATATTTTTACTTTTATTTTTAATGTGCATATGTGTGTGTGTGTGTCTGTGTGTGCGTGTGTGTGTGTGTGTATAAATAAAGGTAAAAAAGGTAAAAAAAGATATATGCAGTGTTATCTTCATTTTAGATATCAAAAGGTTTTGCGGCTCCCAGTGTTTTGTTTTTGGTGGAAAACGGGTCCAAGTGGCTCTTTGAGTGTTTTGGGTTGCCTACCCCTGGTCTAGTTTAATGAAGAGAAGGACGAGGGGGAACATGATAGCAGTGTTCCAGTATCTCAGGGGTTGCAATAAAGAAGAGGGAGTCAAGCTATTCTCCAAAACACCTGAAGACAAGACAAGAAGCAACAGATGGAAACTAATCAAGGAGTGAAGCAACTTAGAACTAAGGAGAAATTTCCTGACAGTTAGAACAATTAATCAGTGGAACAACCTGCCTCCAGAAGTTGTGACTACTCCAACACTGGAAGTTTTTAAGAAGAGACTGGACAACCATTTGTCTAAAATGGTATAAAGTTTCTTGCCTGAGTAGGGGGTTGGATTAGATGACTTCCAAGGTCCCTTCCAACATCATCATTATTTATCATTGTTGTTGTTGTTGTTAGATCCTGTCCATTAAATAAAATGCTGAACTACTCCATCACAATTGGTTTTTTTTCTAAAATGTCCTCTTCTGGGAGGCAAGCGGGCAGGAATTGATGCTAAGGAGCTTCTTCATTTTTGTCCTCCCTGCTTGGGAAGGAAGGAAGGGCTGTTGCCCATCAGTGGAGCCTCTGTTCTGCAAGCAGAGGCTTGCTAATGTGGCCCCAGCAATCCCCACACAGGGCTAGGAAAAACTTGTAACTCTGGAGGGCTGCTGCCAGTCAAAGTAGACAATGTGTTTTGCTATGCTGATTCTCCCTACCCCACCATCATCCCAGAATCTGTTTCAAAAGTTGCTTGCTTAAGAAACTTGATTTGCTTTTCACATTTTAAAAATGACACTCATTGTTTAATTCTAGTTTCACAAAGCTTCATATTTTGCAAAACAGAAAACTATAACAAATTGTCATCATTGGGCCGTCATGATTACGGATATTTTTTTTCCCTCTGTTCCAGTTGCTGTCGTACATGGAAGCCCCAGGAAAAGAATTCTTAAAAATTAAATTTCATGCTTGCATGTGTTTCTGTGATCTCTCATGTGTATGATCTCCAAGTGGAAAACTTCTCTAAAAATAAATGGATTACCCCTTTTTACTACACCGTCTGATGTTTTCTCAGTAGATATCTGCTCCTCTGTGATCTCTAACCCGCCACAATTGGAATGACAGGCGTTGAATTAAAAACCTCTGGGTGGCGCCCTCTGCCTTTGTGGCCCTCTTTGCATGAGCTGGGCTGGTGCAGCCAGCCTCTCCACCCCCATGCCCCCGCCCCCAGCCTGGCTTTTTTTGCCTGCAAGTACATCGTCATTCTTTGGCAAAGGACAAATCTTTGACCTTTTCTCAAATAGCATTGTAAATACCATATTCACTTGGCTCATTGGAAAGGATTTTTTTTAATGCCTAAGAACCTCAGCATCTTTAGATTTGGAACAAGGGACAAAGAATTAGCAAGACCAGTTCCACTCTTTGATGCAAAGCACCTCAAGCATCCAGCAACATGACCATGCAATTGATAGGTGACCATCTCGAAGCTGATAGCATCAACTAGTAACCCAGAGTTTGTAGGAACCTTCAGCTCCTGGTAAGGTGATTTTGGCTGAATTCCCACCTTGCTTAACCAATGTTCACATAGTCATTGTTTATTAAACTAGCCGCAGTTGGCTAAATTCACACAACCAGCTAATACACAAAGCATCAGTTGTCTGTCATAGTAGTTGAGTTCATACAACACACTAAGTCAAATATACGCCACATTGTGTCTTATCCGAATCTAATCTTTAGGAATTGAACAATATAAGTGAAGGGTATTATATTGAGGAAGGGTGAATATAACCAAGTGATTAGTAACCCTTTGACTAGTGCTACTAGCAGAATTAAAATGGTCAACATTTCACAGAATGGTACGAATTTGTAATAGTCTTGTGCAATGCAGTTGAAATCTTAAATGAGATCTTGGAATTTCAAGATACCTATGAGATTTTGGGATGAGATAACTAAAATCTTGTGAGAGTAATTGTCTAGGTGATTGGTGGGAGAAGGAGACATCTGGGCTATGATATAAGATAGGAGAAAAATGATGGAGAACTGAAAAGATGATTAGAGCTCAGATTGGATGATTGCAAGTTCAAACGCCCACATTCCATTGTGAAGCTCAAGCAAATATTTCAATTGGTAATAAATATGAATATTGTGAATGTTTGCATACCTTTTCTACTACTACCTGGCTAGAATTTGGGAGAATTCTTGCCACACATTCTCTTATAAAATTATTACATTCAATTATTTAATGTGCCTGCCACCACAAGCCATGAAGCTCAGTGGGCACTCTTGGGACAACCTATCTCTCTTCTCAATAGATGTGTACATCAGAAAGGGTCAAGAGAAAGCATATAATGAAAGAACTATTCTGGTATTGTGATAAAAAGTGTTCTCTTTTGTACACATGTTGTGATGTTGCATGTGTCGTGTTATGGTCTGATGTAGCTTTTGTCATTCTGATAAATGCATTGGATCTGACTAGACAAGACAACTTGTGCCTTGTTGAGTCACTGTTTTGGAGATATTTCCTAACCTAATCAGAGGAACAATGTGGGAGCAGAACAACTTCTAATTTCTTGCCAACTTCCCCATTGAGTTTCCTTGTTGGAATCTGGCAGGGAGCATTGGAAATCCCCTTCCCTTCCCTTCCCTTCCCTTCCCTTCCCTTTAGAGCAGACAGGTAAATGGTAGATGCTGGGTAAGGGAGGGAGAAAGGGATTGTAAGACTGGATGGGAAATGTGACAGTTTCCCAGTCAGCCAGAATGTTGAAAATATAAAATATGTTACCACAACAGGAGTCAGCAGCATAGCAACAGCCAGTAGCATTGAAGCAGCTACAACGTCCCCAAATTTCATTCCCTCAGGAGTTATGGATCCTGGATTTTGGATCCTGGATTTTGTAAGTTGGTCCATTTGAGGTATCTTGCTTCAAAAATTGTTGCCCTACATTGCACAATTTCACCCAGCTAAAGGTAATGACAAAACATTTACTAGTAGATAGACAGTAGTGGCAGATAGGTAGAGCCATGGTGGCACAGTGGTTAGAATGCAGTATTGCAGGCTAACTCAGCTCACTGCCAGAAGTTCAATTCTGACTGGCTCAAGGTTAACTTATCCTTCCATCCTTCCAGGTTTGTAAAATAAGGATCCAGATTGTTGGGGGCAATATGCTGACTCTGTAAACTGCTTAAAGAGGGCTGTAAAGTACAGTGAAGCTGTATATAAGTGTAAGTGCTATTGCTATTCACATGAAATGCTTAACTGAGTGATTGGAGGTGGCTGGTACAGCCTGGGAATATTCCTAAGTAGAAACTAATCCCCAGGAGGTTAGATTTACTCCAGAGTAAGTCCAGTTATGCATAGGCTTTCTTTAGCTCCATCCAGTTAGCCATCTCCCTGGAATATCAAAAGTTACTCAATTGCCTCCTTTTGCTCATCAGTTCTCAAAACAAGAAGTGAGAGAGGGGGGGAAACAGTTGCAAAAGGCTGGTTGCCTTTTTGAAGTTCTCTGCTGATGTCCTGACAGGCTCTAAATAGGCTTCTGTGATGTCTTATGTCAGCAGGGGCAATCAAGCAAAACAGGGTCATCCTTCAACCAGAAAGAAACCCAAAGAGGATATGGCCCTTTGGGGAACTCCTGGACACTCAGATCTGAAAACATCCCCAAATGCTTGCAAAAAGAACATGCAAAACTAGTTTGTCTCAACTTTGGCAGCTTGAAAATATATGGACTTCAACTCCCAGAATTCCCCAGCCAACCTGCTGGGAGTTGAAGTCTAGACAATTTCCAGTTGCCATGGTTGAGAAATCCTGTTTCTGAAGATGCTGTTTGGAAGTACAGCTTGGGCACAGCTTTGCAGTCTGCTGCCCTCTTCTCTGGGGCCTACTAGGAATGTAGCCTGAATTGTGTGGGGTGTTCCTTCCATTTCCTTTTCTTCCTCCCGCATAGTCTTAAGCCTGTGTCCTTCTTGCTACTATTCTGCTTTCCTTCCACATATGGTTGGTTGCAATTCATATGTATGTCTGTCTTCTCATAGCCCATTTCCAAGGAACTGACATGACTGTTGGAGCAGAAGGCTTTTCTGCCCACTATAGCCAGATTGGAAGTGGTGGGTACTGGACAAACATCAGGTAAGTGTTGTATGGGGAGGTGGAAGGGGGTTAAGGGGGACAAGGGTTACTAATGGCAACACAGGGTTTAGATGCTACATATTTCATCCATGATGTCTTCAGCTATTATTGCATACCTAACCAACAGAGAAGGGGATGTTGATATCATGATAATTACCAGTACTGTCCTAATGCAGGGGCTCAAAGAATACCAGACATTTTCTAGAACAAGTAGATATGGATTCTGTCTTGCAAATACCACTCTAGTATGGAAACATATATTTTTAAAGGAAGAATTGGGAGTGCTAGATCTATTTTGCCCATAAGAGATAAAATACAAATGAGACAGGAAAAATATATTCAATGACCTGCAAGCTTGCCATATCTAAAACAGGTTATCATAGCTACCCTGCAAAAACTTAGTTAGTCACTAGATGGCAGCCAAAGGTAAAAGGTCCCCTTTGCTGCCATGTAATGGTCATGCAGAGTTTTAATAATAATAATAATAATAATAGTAAAGTTGGAAGAGACCTTGGAGGTCATCTAGTCCAACCCCCTGCTCGGGCAGGAAACCCTACACCATTTCGGACAAATGGCTGTCCAGTCTCTTCTTAAAAACTTCCAGTGTTGGAGCATTTACTGCTTCTGGAGGCAAGCTGTTCCACTGATTAATTGTTCTCACTGTCAGGAAGTTTCTCCTTAGTTCTAGGTTGCTTCTCTCCTTGATTAGTTTCCACCCATTGCTTCTTGTCCTGCCTTCAGGTGCTTTGGAGAATAGCTTAATGATTTTCTAGCTTTATAAGAAGTAGAACAGATATGATCCTTATTGAAATTTCAAACAAGCTAGTTTTAGCAAAGGAAACAAATTTTGGAAAAACTTCTTCCTAACACACCCATGTCAGATGGTGGTGACCTTTCTTTCACTAGAGGTATTTAAGCAGAGGATAACTGGCCATCTATTGCTGATTCCATCCTGCACTGAAGTGAACAACAGCTTGGATTAAATATTCTGTACATTGAAGTCTACACATCTTAAACTTGTCAAGTTGAGAATGCTGACCTGGAAGACACTGTGAACAGTAATTTTATCTTTATAAATAAACTTTTAACATATTACATATTTTACACTGAAAAATGGTACAAGATAAAAATAATACAGCCACATCAAATTACAATTCCATCTTCCCAATGATAAAATGACAACCTCCAACTGGGCTCAATGACTCTCAGAAAGAGTGCTAATGACCAGATGACTGCAAGGAATATAAATCCTTCCATTCTCCACCATTCAATCAAAACTGAAGAAGCTTGACTTCCGGTGGTTCCAGCGATGACGAATGGCGGCGTTTTACAAAGCCGCCCGTTCCTGGTGCGTGTAAAAGCCGCGGGACTTTGACAATCAGCTGTCCCGCGGCTTGAATCTCCTCCCTGGGAAAAAGGGAGGAGGAGAGCTCTCAGGTAGAGGTAAGAGCTCCCCTGGATTCCTGTTATTTTGGGGATCGGAGGGTAGAGCTCCCTCGGAGCCTGAGCAACTCCGCGTTCCAGGGAGACTTCATTCCGAAGTTTTTGGGATGAAGCAAGTTGCCGCTTCCACATCTGCTTTTTTTTCCAGCTGCTTGTGAGTATTTGAAAGCAGACGGAGCAGACCAGGAGAGACTGTGCTTAAGTTTGATGGTGCCTTTAACTTCAGCAAGTTTCCTCTTCCTTTTCTTTTGTTCACTTTCCCTTTAGAAGAAAGGGAAAGTGAAAACTAAAATGGCGATCGTCTTTCTTGCCTGATTTGCATTACAGAGTAAAACCTGGATACAGATTAACTCTTTAAATACAGAAGTAAGAATTTGGCTTTTATTCTTTCCTCTTTTTTTCTTTATTTTTTTTTCTCTTTTTTTTAAGAACACTTAAAAGAACTGTGCCCTTTTTTTTTTTCAATAAGAATCTTTCTTCTTGGAACTTAAGAAAATGGCTTCAAAACGTCTGCCTCCCGCCCCTAAGGTTCCTATTTCTTCTCCAATGCCTCAGCCTGCATCTCAGAAACCAAAATCACCTCCACCTTCTCCTCCTCCTCCTGCAATTTCTCTTAATGATTTA
Organism: Crotalus tigris; assembly: GCF_016545835.1. NCBI lineage: Eukaryota > Metazoa > Chordata > Lepidosauria > Squamata > Viperidae > Crotalus > Crotalus tigris. Next base: position 2,912,107 of record NW_024096508.1, read on the forward strand.
CAAGATGCTTTAAAACAGCATGCCTTGGATATTAAGGAGGAGGTAAAAGATCTTATAATTGCAGAGAGGGCTAATACAGAAGAATTATTGGAGAAAAAGAATAAACAAGTAAGAGACCATATCCTTCTGGCCTTTCAGGGCCTAGCCCTGCACATAGAAAGGATTGATGACCAGATGGAAAAGATTACTGAAAATGCATCAAGGATGGAATTTAGAATGCAGGAGGTAGAGAACAAGATAGAAATTACACAGGATGAACAAATCATTTCACAATATAGGGAGATGGAACACGCATTGCGTATCAGAGGCCTGAGGGAGAACCCTCAGGAAGACTTAAAGATGCTTATTGTGAAAGATATTGCTCCTAATATTGGTTGGCGGCCTGAAATAATTGAGAATGAGATAGAAAAAATTTTTAGAGTTAATTCACGGGTTGCTAGACAGAGAAATCTACCAAGAGATGTGGTTATTTATTTTTCTAGAAGATCTATCCGTAATGAAATTATACAGGCTTTTTACAAACAAAAGTTTCAAATTGCTGATCAAGACGTGATAATTTTAAAAGAGATACCTCCAAAAATTTTAAGAGCCAGAAAAGATTTTACTTTCTTGTCTGATGAGTTGAAACATCGTCAAATTCAGTTCAGATGGGAGATTCCAAGAGGAATAATAGTAAATTATGAAGGGATACGTCACAGATTAACTACTGTTTCCAAAGCAAGAGATTTTTATCAGTCTATCTTAAAAGCAAGATTGTCACCACCTCCACAAATAAGGATGACGGAAGAGTCTCTTATGGCAGGAGCCTCATCAATGATGGTTATGGAACAAGCTGCACCGAATTCTGACATAAAAGAGCAAAGGATGACACGAGCTGCCCATAAACGTAAAGAAAAAGAGCAGTTGCAGAAGAGTGGTGAAAGTTTGGTTGTTACAGAGCCTGTGGGAGGGGCAAGACCAAAAAGATCTTCGACAGCAGATCTGCAGGCCATGCTCCAGAGGCTCCAGGCCGGTGGAGATGGTCAGGTTCCTGACCTGGAATGTTAATGGCTTAAACGTGCCCCAGAAACGAAGAAAGATTTTCCATTATTTGAAACAACATAATAATGATTTGATATGTTTGCAGGAGACTCATATAACTTTAAAGGATTCTAAATTTTTGATGAATTCCCGTCTGGGCACACATTTTACTGCTCCAGCCCCTGGGAAAAAAGGGGGAGTGGTAATTTATGTGAAGAAAACTTTTTCAGCTAAACTAATTGAGGCTGATTCTGAAGGAAGATATCTTTTTGTGGAATTATTATTACAAGGCCGAAAGGTTCTTATTGTTGGACTATATGCTCCCAATCAACAACAGAAACAATTTTATAAGTTGCTGCATGGCAAGATATCTCAGTTGGATTATAAATCGGTAATTTTGATGGGTGACTGGAATGGGGTTTTAGACCCAACTATAGACAAAAGAAGTTCCTCTAAAACTTTTATTCAAACTAAATTACCTATGACTTTCTTTGATTTGAAGGAAGAATTGGAGCTTATTGATATTTGGCGAGAAAGGAATACAAGTGATAGAGACTTTACCTTTTATTCTGATAGACACCAGTCATTTTCAAGGATTGATTTTTTTTTGATTACTAGTGACTTCCTCCCTAGAGTGAGGAAGGTGAAAATTTTTCCTAGAACATTGTCAGATCATAGTCCGGTGTGGATGGAGTTATATTCGGAAGACGGGAATAGAAGATCCTGGAGATTGAATGAGAACTTATTTAATCGGGAGGAGTTCGTACAAAAGTGTAAAGAACATTTAAAGGACTTTTTTACTATAAATATGAATAAGGGAACATCGATGTCTATGGTGTGGGACGCTAGTAAAGCATATATGAGGGGAATTTTGATTCAATTGAATAAAGTTTTTAGGGAAAAAGGGTCACAAAGACGTAGAGAAATAGAAGAAGAGATCAAATCAAAAGAACAAGAGTTGGTTCTTAACCCTACTGATAATAATTTAAAGGTATCTATAAAGATGCTTAAGGAACAATTTAACATGTTGATGGCAGATCAGGTGGCTACCAATCTGTCGTATATGAGACATAATACTTTTTGCAATGCGAATAAGCCTGGGAGGTGGTTGGCTTATCAGTTACGAAAGAAACAGAAAGCTAGAATTATAGAGAAAGTAAAATATAAAGGTACTGAGGTTTTTCAGCAAGATTTGATTAAAAAAAGCTTTTTGGACTTTTACACAAAATTATATTCAAGTGATAATATAAGGGGTTTGGATATAGATAAATATTTACAATCAGTACATTTTCCTAGACTTTCAGAGGAACAACAAAATGGGATGAATAGTTTAATTACTGTGGAGGAAATTGGCTTAGCTATTAAGCAGTTAAAGGTTGGAAAGTCTCCTGGAACAGATGGACTGACTTCTAGGTATTATAAGATTTTATCTGAAGAAATGATAGAGCCACTAAAGGAACTCTTTAATAGTATTTTGTTGGGTATGCAAGTTCCTCCTTCTTGGAAAAGAGCTTTTATATCACTGATTCCGAAGGAAGATCAGGATCTTACAGAGCCTAAGAATTATAGGCCAATTTCATTATTGAATGTTGATTATAAGATCTTTACAAAAATTTTGGCAAATAGATTAATGCAGGTTATGAAAGACTTGATTCATAGTGATCAAGCAGGATTTATAACAGGGAGATATATGAAACATAATGTTAGACAAATTATTAACTTAATTGAGTACTTGGATAAGAATAATCAGATTCCTGTGGCTTTTATCTTTTTGGACGCTGAAAAAGCTTTTGATCAATTGGACTGGCAATTTTTATTTTCTTTGGTAGAGAAAATGAATTTTGGGGATAATTTTTTACATGCACTTAAAGCTATATATCAGCAGCAATCTGCACAAATTGTTGTAAATGGGGGATTGACTGAGAATTTCAATATTCAAAAAGGGACAAGACAAGGATGTCCATTATCCCCATTGTTATTTGTTTTAACATTGGAAATTTTATTGATTCAGATTCGGGAATCGAAGTTAGTTAAGGGTGTAAAGATAAGGAAGAATGAGTATAAATTGCGGGCATTTGCGGATGATTTGGTTTTAATTTTGGAACAGCCGAATCAGGCGATTGATGGTTTATTAGAACTTATAACACAGTATGGGAATGTTTCTGGTTTTAAAGTTAATAATTATAAGACTAAGATATTATCTAAGAATATGTCAGTTAAAGAAAGGGAAAGTTTGATTAAAGCCACAGGTTTTCAGATGGTAAAAAAGGTTAAATACTTGGGAGTATATCTAACTGCTTCAAATGGAAAATTGTACAAGAACAATTATGAACCACTATGGGCAAAAGTCCAAAAGGATTTAATAGATTGGAAAAAATTGCAATTGTCATTGTTGGGGAGAATTTCAGCTGTAAAAATGAATGTTCTACCAAAGTTTCTTTTTTTGTTTCAGATGATACCTATTCTTAAAAAAGAGGCAAATTTGGAGGAATGGCAAAAGGGTATCAATAATTTTATATGGGCCGGGAAGAAACCAAGGGTTAAATTTAAGATATTACAGGATGCTCGAGAAAGAGGGGGACTTAAGGCACCCAATTTGAAATTATATTATGATGCAGCCGCCCTAACTTGGTTAAGTGATTGGCTTAATTTAACAAATATGGATATTCTTTTTTTGGAAGGTTGGGATTTAATATATGGTTGGCATGCATATTTAATTTTTAATAAGAAAGTTGATCGGACTTTTAAATCACATATTTTGAGGAATGCCTTACTTCGTGTTTGGAAGAAGTATTATTATAGATTAAATTATAAAATACCTATCTGGGGGATTCCCAGACATGCAATTGAGGGAACCTCTAAGGGGACAAATTTTGATAAAATTTCATATAAAGAATTGTTAATTTGTTCTGGTTCGAATTGGCATTTGAAATCCCTAGATGTATTAAGGCAGCAAAATATTCTACAGTCATGGTTTCAATATTTACAAATAATGGATAGATGGACTGTAGACAAGAAAGAGGGAATAACACTAGAAGATAGACAATTGGTTATTCAGATTAAAAACCAAGGTCCGGCTCATATAAAAAGAATATATAATGTTTTATTAGAGTTAGATTCGGAAACAGAATTGGTTAAAGATTGTATGATTAAATGGGCTCAGAATATACAGGAGCCGATCTCATTGGATTTATGGGAGATAATTTGGATAAGAAATGTTAAATTTACACAAGCTCAAAATTTGAGAGAAAATTTTTATAAAATGTTTTATAGATGGCATTTAGATCCTAAAAAATTATCTTGTATGTATTCCAACATACAGCCCAAATGTTGGAGATGTGGCAATAATGATGCGACATACTTTCATATTTGGTGGAATTGTAAAAAAGTAAAGGCTTTTTGGATTATGATTTGGTGGAACATTCAAAAGATTTTTAGAAAGAAGATAAAGTTTACTCCTCAACTATTTTTACTTGGTATTTTTGTTGACTTAAATGAAAAAGAAACTACTTTGATGTTGAATTTATTAACTGCAGCAAGGTTACTAGTAGGTCTATATTGGAAGAAAGATTCTTTGCCTACTTTAGAAGAATGGATATTTAAAGTATCTAGTTTTGCAGAAATGGCAAAAATTTCTGCTTATTTAAAGGATCATACACAAGAAAGATATATTACTGTATGGGGAAGGTGGATAGATTATATTCAGAAAAAATATGGAATTAAAAAGTTTTATTTATTTTATGAATGAATATCAAATATTATAGAGAATTGTTTTATAAGTTATGGAGTTAAAGGTTAATTATGATATTTTTTTTCTTTCTCTTTTTTTTTCTTTTTTTTAATTATTATAATTTTCTTTTTCTTTTTTTTTCTTAACCCTGTATTCTGCTCTGGGAAGTGAAGGGAGGGGGGGTGGGGGTGGGAGGGAGGGTAAGGGGGGGTTCTCTATTTTAAAATTTTATTGTATTTTTATAAATGATTGTATGTTTTAAAAAATAAAAATTTTCAATTAAAAAAAAAAACTGAAGAAGCTTCTTGGATGAACATCTTCAAGCAAATGAAAGAAAATCCAGTTGCCTTTTGAAAAAGCACCTCTGGGACAACCATGACCTGGATGACTGAGAACCTCCATAGACATCTTTGAGCTTTACTGTGGACGTGCTGGACACAGTGGACAGGTATGTTTTCAGGTGTTCCTCACCCATGTTTGAGGCAGGTCGTGCCACTAAAGGCAAGTGGTGTTCACCTGTTAGGCTTACCTCTCCCAGACAGCTTAAATTAAAAATCCAGAGAAGGTAACCATATTTATATGTAGTACAGATAAGGCTGTGTGTGTGCATGTGTATTATTCACATAGTATACGGAATAGATACTGTAATGTATTGTACCAAAATCACTAAATTAGGGAGAAAAATTGTTTGCAATAACTGTATATCTTAAATGAAACTGAAGTGAAGAATTTGTGTATTTGAACAACTGTGCACCCAAATAAATGCTAGTGGCTTGAAAGAACATGCTAAATTCAAAGAACAGAAACTGACAGTTCTCCTAAAACAAGAAACTGAGAGCATCCAAAACTGACAACTTTATTCCTCTCTAAATTCTGGAACATTAATTCCACAGAAAATGTCCCACTCTGAAAATGATTTGAGTAGTTAAAATATACTATTCAGTTGTGTTTCTAATTTCTTCCAATTATAATTCCTTCCCCCACCCCCGAAATTGTCAGTCATCAACTGAAAATATTTCAGCAGCACCCCCCTTCCCCCTCTTCCCCCTTAAAGTGGTGCCTTATTAACTTGCTTGTTTAATTGGCTGGGATGATTATGCATTCAGCACTGAAATGATGGGGCTGAAGGACAGAAGGAGATATTTGTTGTACAGTAGGTGATATTCAGAGTTGTTGAAGGCAGGAAAGGAAACAGAATGTTGGAAAACTCTCTCGGCACTAATCACGACACTGATTTGTTATGCCAGTTCTCTTCCCAGTAAAATCAAAGAGGACACATCTGAAAAAGTAGATAGTCTAATGAGTAAGACATTTGGTAAATAAGACCAATTAAAAAATCAAACGTGGTGCACATCTGTAAAAGCAGATAATATACCAGGTAAGACATTTGGCAAATAAAACCATATAATGATGTTGCAAACCTCAATGCAGCCTCACATGGGGAAAATGCATTTTTATTGCAAGTGATTTATTGAGGCCATGATTAAGACATTTTTAGTATATGAATAAGACTATTGATTTTTAATAACCTAATCCTGGCCATGTTCACACTGATATAAGAATAATTGATTTAACAGAGACTTAATTTCCAAGTGAAGATATAAGAGCGCAGTTTTACAAGCTGAGGGAATATTTATTTATCTACGTTTTATTACAATAGTTCTAATGGGTGAATGTTTATTTCACAATTTAATGCAAATGTGAGCAGTTCACTTTTTCAAATCCTGTATGTGAATTAAAATGCGGCTGTAAGTCAATATCAATATTTTTCAAATATTAATGTAATTTATATTAATGTTAATAGCTTAAAAAATTGCATATGAAAAATTTGTGTGTAAACAATGCACAACTATTAAGGATATTTTTATTTCATTCTTTCTTCAAAAAATAAGGATGTCACACCTCATTTTCCCATATTTTTTATTCTTACAACATCTCTGAGAGATAGGATCGATTGACAGAGAGGCTTGGCCCAAGGTCACCAAGTAAATCACAAAAAAGATTCCCCCAAATTTTGAGATTTGAATTTTGAACATAAATCATTGACAGCAGATTGGGACTTTTGAGTCAAGAATCAGAATGTTCCTTTCAAAGTGGTGAACAACGGTAGGATGGAAGATTCAGGTTTTCAGTGAGTAAAAACTGTTGATTGTTTTCATATGATGTTGTGAATTTTTTTTTAAAAAAATGATACCATATTTACTGCTGAACAAAAGGGCCTTGAAATTAAAATACATATTCTTACCAAATCAAAGATGACCCTTCATTTTTATTGTTAAATTATTTGGAGAAAATAACTATTCTTTTTTTAAAGCTGTTGTTTTGTTCCCTTGGAGTCAGTGTGATAACTGCCTGGAGTCTTCTTAGCAAGATTTCAGAAGTGATTTGTCATTGCCTCCTTCTCAGGGCTGACAGACAGTGACTGGCCCAAAGTCACCCAGCTGGCTTTATGTCTAAGACAAGACTAAAACTCATAGTCTCCCAGTTTCAAACTTGATGCCTTAATCATTATACCAAACTGATCAAAACTAACTTTTAAAGTTGATTCAATAATAATGGCAAGTACATTCTACCTGGTTTTCTTCAACTTAATTCTCTTCAGCTTTGCTGGAAGGCAGCTTTCCAAATCCCCAAGTTCCATGGCCTTCAGGAGACAACAAACTGAGGAAAGCTTCTCCATCCTACGTTATAAAGGTTGTTTGCTGAAGTAGGGTAACAAAGATGACATGCTACAGAAAAGTGCATATTCTATTACTCAAGGAATCTACACTAGACAAATGTAAATGCATTTAAAGTCCAGTTGTCTAGATTCTCAACTACTAAGGTGAAGAGAAAATTAAATTATGATTAATATTGCTGATTTAATTGTCTCATCTGTTTGCAGTTTACCATATAATATCAACAAAATTAAACAAATCCTGAAGAGTATCTATTTCTAACAATGAGGGAGATATTAGAAATACAGGGAAAGCTATATGTTAAACAAAAGAAATGGCATAAAGACCACATGGGCAAGCTGAACAACAGACAAAAATCAACATATGTGCTTCATGTCTGATTAAAATTTGAACTTAGGTCTCTCTAATCATTTGTAACAGCAATGAGGGAACCGAAAAGCCTTTGCAGGGGGAGAATAAGTACTTAAGCCCTCCACATTTAACTACATGTTGTCGCCCAGCTTAGATGGAACAACTAATGATCTTGAAGAAAAGCTACAAAAGGCTAGATTTAGTGCTGAGGTGGAAGACAAATAAGTAAACTTGCCTCCAGAAGTTGTGGACACTGCAACACTGGAGGTTTTTAAGAAGAGATTAGACAACCATTTGTCTGAAATGGTATAGAGTCCCTGCTTGTGCAGAGGGTTGACTAGAAGATCTTCCAACTCTCTTATTCTGTTATTCTTCATCTGTGGGTCTGGTTCTTTGCACCTGACAGTTTCCATCTCCACTCTTTGAATCTTACTCATACAGATAAAGAATCACGACCATTTTTTGTTTAGATAACGTATAGCCATGATGACTCATAAGAATTGCAGGGGTTGATATAAGTTTGGAAGAAGCATCCTTGTTCTTGATTATTATTTTTCCTTTATTTCCGTTCCTGACTTTTTATAGTAGAGGTTTGCAGCAAAACAATTGTGAAATAAGATCTAGCATTTGGATTATAAGGAAAAAAAGCTGGAGGAAACAATGAAAGCTCCATTAAGGGATTCCCCTTAAGGATGGGCAAGTACTGTATATTGTGTTTGGATAGTCTCGCTTTCTCATTTTTATAAGCATACATTTTGTTGGACTTTAAAAATATGCTCACTGATATTTGTATATATTTTGTACATAATTCTTCAGACTTAATACATTTTTGCCATTATTTTCACAAATCTAGAAACCAATCTCTAGTGTATGTTTTATTATTGTATTACTTTAGATATTCATTATCTAAATACAGAAAATGTTACAAAATGTAAGAAGAACCCTGCTTGGCCTTGCTCTAACATTTGAATATTAATTATATTTGAAATGAAATGAGATGCACATTCAAAATTTGCTACAGTTTCCAATTTGCCCTGTTTGAGCTCTTACACTTGTTTCCCCCCCCCCCTCAGTCTTAGCACTGAGACTCATTGTTGAGGCACCAAATTACAAACAAATCAAAATCTGAGTTAATATAAGACAACATTTATGAGGCAGCTGTGCCCAATGCACCATTTTTTTCCTCACAAAACCCTCCCCACCCCCATCCCTGCAACAAAAACCACCAGTAACCATGATATTCTTCCAACCCTGTTATTCTATGTTCTGTGTGGAGTATCTTAAAGCATTTCAAGCTTTGCAAAATCATGGCATTGGAAAGATCCACTGTAAAATGCCTCTTCAGGTCCATTCCAGCTCTTTGTAGAATGCCTGAGTTTTCTCTCCCTCTGTCAGTGACTCTGCAGTTGGCTGATTCATATAAAGTATGTGGATCTGAAGGCGAACTGGCTCATGCCAAACGATTGCCGCAAACTTCAAAGGCAATGATGTGCTGCTTTTTGTTCTCAGCTGCTGCTGCTCCTTCAGCATATGTACATTAGCAAACCCCCTTTGCCTAGCAAAGCTGAGCAACTGTTTACCCCACCGCCACCTCTTATGACTTAATTACAGTTGATGCTTAATGGAAGATCAAAACAAAGTGAAATGATAATTTGTTTATGCACAGGGAGTTAATTAATACATTAAACATACACACCATGTAGGTATAGTTCAGAATAATTTGCAGAGATAAAAGTGAGACGTGCTTCTCCCTTGCAGGTCCATTCACAATAACACCTGACAAGCTAGTTTGTGCCCATTTGAAAGAGTTATGCGACAAGAGATTGGAGGCTAAAAGATATAAAGAACAGTTGCTGGAATTGGACATATCTAGTCTAGTGAAAAGGACTAGGGATGACATAGCAGTGTTCCAATATCTCAGGGGCTGCCGCAAAGAAGAGGGGGTCAAGCTATTCTCCAAAACACCTGAAGGCAGGACAAGAAGCAACGGATGGAAACTAACCAAAGAGAGAAGCAACCTAGAACTAAGGAGAAATTTCCTGACAGTTAGAACAATTAATCAGTGGAACAACTTGCCTCCTGAAGTTGTGGATGCTCCAAGACTGGACGTTTTAAAGAAGAGATTGCACAACCATTTGTCTGAAATGGTATAGGGTTTCCAGCCTGAGCAGGAGGTTGGATCAGAAGATTCCATTTTCCCTTTCAACTCTGTTATTCTGTTAAGGGAGCTGGCAATAACTTAAAATCAGAGGAAATATTTGTAAGTAAGCAAATTGTATACTGAAAAGGTAGAAATGCTTCTGGTTTTAACCTGATTGTTGCCCAGCCCAGAGCCACAGATAGATCCCTAAAGAGTTGGTGCCCCTCAGGTTCTGCTATGCATTCTCATTGTGGGGTGGGGTGTGGGGTGGATGAAGAGTGTTGTAAGTGTACATCAGTTATATCTGGAGAACTGATTTCAGTCAAATAATACAATACCGATTAGAAGGAGCAAGGTTTTAACTTGCCCTAAGACAGCTGGCTAAATTCACATTAGGGATCTAGAAATCAGGATGATTACAGTCTAGTTAGCAATCACTGGCACCATGATTCTGTTTCTTGGTGTAAACCAACCAAAGTTGAGCAAATTCTGAGCAGTCTGGGATTGCAAGAAAAACCATATAGTAATGTTGCTAGAAAAAGATTTCTGTCTCTTTTTGGCACAGATGTAATGACAGCAGAAATTGGAAGAAGAAGATGCTGGAAAATAAATACTTATCATTCTCATGCTTAACTCAGTCCAACCCCTAAATCAGTTCCAAACTGCACCTTTCAAACTTGATGATTTTGTGGTCAAATTTTGCTGCAAGATATTGGGGGCAGCAGATGGAGCTGGGGACCTTCCTGCAGGCTGTGTTTTGTCCATATATATTGGGAGGAAGGGATGAAAAGGTGATAGTGAAGGCAGCAGAGCAAAGTGTTTGTGCAACTTTGAGCCTTTAAGATGAATATGAATCAAAAGTTTATAAATGCCCTTGAGATGTTGGAACTGCAATCTGAGCTTTCTCCTAAATGTAATTCCTTTCAAAATGACCAACAAGTTCTTTATCCATGTTTAATTTACATGAACTATAGGCTCCCGGGGTCCTGGACCAGATGCTGCCATACTACTGAATAATGTCAAGCTCCTTCCAAACCATACAGAGATCAGTAAACATAGAAAATAACTCATCCCTATCAGGATGGATCCTGGATGATTTCTGTCTCTAATGTAAAAACTCAAGATAGACTTGATTGCAGCCCTGTGCAGGAGCTCAACATAGTTGCTGTCCTAATCTCTAGGGATCAGTTCATCTGATCTCCCTGCTTAATTGAATGAATGAGAAATTAGATAAAACTTTACATAGAAAATCTTTTAGCAAACTCAGTAGAAAAAAAATATTCGGCAAGACTCTCTGCACGCTCACAGCTGCTCCTTTGTTTTGCAGAAGTGTGGGGTTTTATTTAATGTAAGTCTTGCACACACTCCATCCCTATTAATTCTATTGTACATATTAAATGTCCTCACTGCAGAAGGGAGACCAAAAACAAATAGCATATGCTTTAAGTGTATGATGGCAAGAGAGTGCCAATATTTCTTCTTGAAAAGCGCTCTCTGATTTAAGGATATAAAACTCCTACAAAAATCGGGGTGGGAGATATGACTTAGGGAGTTGAACTGGGAAGTGCTCAGGGAATTTTTTTTAAAGGGATTAGAATATTTGGAGGAGGAAAGTGAATCAAATCTTACAATCTAGGCCTTTGGGAGAAAGAACCTGGTAAGACAGGATACAATCTCCGAGTACTCTGTAGGGTTCATTCTATCCCATAGAACTCCTGCACTGCTATTAGACCCCAGCTGATAGCACTTAGACTTACATATTGCTTCACAGTGCTTTACAGCCCTCTCTAAGTGGTTTACAGAATCAGTGAATTTCCCCAACAATCTGGATCCTCATTTTATTGCCCTTCTAAGGATAGAAGGCTGAATCAACCTTGAGCCAGTGAGACTCAAACTGCTGGCAGTCAGCAGAATTAGCCTGCAATACTGCATTCTAACCACTATGCCACCACAGCTCCTACTGTCCCAGGGAAATTACTATGAAGAATCATGGTCTCCAAATGTCTTTGTCATGGTAGGAGTTAAGAGTACCCTAGAAGTTATTGTAAGTAGACTGTATTTCTTTATAAGTCTGGAAGCAAGTTGAGAAGCAGAAAACAAACTCTCATTTTCCTTCTTTCAGACATCAGCCCAAACTGTGGAGAATTCAAAAGTATAGGCACTTGAGGAACAGTACTAGAGTGAGAGGGTTTGTCTCTGTAGGACCAAGCCTTCATATCTCACATTACCTTTTTATCTTTCAGTTTTTTAGGAGAAAGTAATTCTTTTTGGATCCATGGAAGTCATACTGTAGATCAGGGGTCTTCAAACGTGGCCCTTTTATGACTTGTGGACTTCAACTCCCAGAATTACTCAGCCAGCGTGCCTGGCTGAGGAATTCTGGCAGTTGAAGTCCACAAGTCATAAAAGCAGTGTTGGGATTCAACCAGTTCGCACCACTTCGGCAGAACTGGTAGCTAATTTTTGTTGCCCAGGCCCAGAATGGACTTCCGGAAACGGCATCCATACAGAGAACCGGTTGTTCACATATTTGAATCCCACCACTGCATAAAAGGGCCAAGTTTGAAGACCCCTGCTGTAGATACATTTCAACCATTGGTCCAGAGCTAAGAGAAGTAGAAATCTCTACGTAAACTACAAGCCTTCTAAATTCTTCAAGATCACCATTGAAAGTTTCAAAATAGGAGGAAAAACAGCTTTCAGTATTTCAAATTAAAGCCTTATTCTGGAAGATACTGAAGAATTATTTCTTTGCTGCGACTGAAAATGTTTTTAATGTAATGGTACTATTGCTGTCACATTTTTATTCTCTCAATACTGCTTGGGGAAGTGGTATTCTAATCATCAATTGCCTCTGCTGGTTTTGCCATCATCAGCGTGATAATCCAAAATGATACTTAGCCCAATATAATACACAGAATCAAAGAGTTGTAAAGTGCCACTGAGATCTTCTCCAACCATCTGTTTAGTGCAGGAATTGAAATTAAAGTATCCCTGACAATAACCTCTCCTTGAATACATTCTGTGAAAGAGAAGCTACCATCTCTCTGGGAAATTTTTTCCACATTAGAAATACTCTTCTTATTGGGAAATTCTTCCTAAAATTCACCTGAAATCTGCCTCCTTGTAAAAATAATCATTCCTAATCTTAATGTCTGTGCGGTTTCTCAGCCATCCAGATCACAGTTGTCTCAAAGGTGCTTTTTCAACTGGACTGTTTTTTCCTTGAGGAAGAAGAAGAACCTATCCTTCTATCCTTCCACCCCCCCCCCGCCCCCCAACACCATCCCAGCAGATGAAGCTTCTTGGATGAGAAATGATTTTTTCTTCTTCTTCCTCCTCCTAATGTTATATCCTGAGATGTTCCCAAACAGATCTCAACCTTCTATTTGATACCCATTCAGGTATTCGAATGTTATCACAGACTTCCTCAGTAGTCCAGGGCATAATAATCAGCTGGGATCTGACGAAAGCAGAATGGAGTAGAAAGATGATTTCTCATTATTTGGAAATTATACCTCTACAGATACAATCTCAAAAGCCTTTTCCTGTTCCAATAACCACATTCCAATGCTAGCTCATACTTAGTTGTGATCAGTTACAATTCCAATAATCTTCTCATAAAAGCTATTGCCAAGCAGGGATCTCCATTCTTTATCTCTACATTTGATTTATTTATTTGTTTAATGAAACACATTGCATTTACCTCTAATACATTGATTCTTATTTTTTGGCCTATCTCTCTATCATTTTCAATTTTGTTACCATTTTCTAATCTGGAGTATTAGCTACCCTACCTAGTTCTGTGTCTTTCCCTCTAACATTTTATCCAAGACACTAGTGAATACATTGAACAGTTCCAGAATGGTAGAAAATGGTAGAATCACATTGATATCTTGCTTCAATTTAATGAGGAGCTGCTGCTAATCAGTTTTTGAATACAACTTTAAATCCAGCTGCAGATCCACTTTAAAAGATACACTATCCAGTTCATGTTCTGTTATCTTGTGAATCAGAAAGTCACATGATAGATATATTATGTCCAGAGCATACCCAGGTGATCCTTGACTTATGACCACAATTGAAGCCAACATTTCTGGTGCTAAGTGAGACAGTCATTAAGTGAGTTTTGCCTCATTTAACGACCTTTCTTACCACAGTTGTTAACTGAATCACTGCAGTTCTTAAGTTATAACAAGATAGTTAAGTGAATTGACTTTGTTGTCAGGAAGTGGCAAAAAGTGATCACATGACCCCAAGACACTCATAAATATGAGTCACTTGTCAAGTATCTGAATTCTGGTCAGGTGACCATGGCGATGCTGCAATGGTCACAAGTGTGAAAAATTATCATAGGTCACTTTTTTCATTGCTGTTGTAACCCTGAATGGTCATTAAATGAACTGTTGTAAATCAAGGATTATCTGTAAATGATATAATGTTAGTTTGATAAAACTTGTTCTTGACAAATGACATCCAAGCCCCCTTCTATTTATTTATCTGTCCTGTGGGTGGGTTTGCCCAGAGTGCCTATCACCATCCTACCACAAATTATCCAAAGCTGTTAGTGGCTGCTTTTCCTGTTTGTTGGAGAGGCTGAGAGAGTGGGAAATTGAAATTTGGGAATTCCCTTATCATATCTTTGCTCAGCACAGTAAAATTTGGCCATTGGGCAATTGCTGTTTGTGTTGACATATTTTTTTTACTGACTCAAGAACAGGAGAAATATATATTAATACTGTCAGGATAAGATACTTGGGGAGGCAAAACAAGCCACTTACCTCTGGTGACAAGATATGCCTTTGAAAGACATAAATCAAGATATACTTTTCCTATCTTAGCAATTATAATTTTTCCTGAACCTAGCATCCAGGCTAACTATTTTGCAGATAAGACTAGCCAGTTAGTGGATAGATCAATGAATAAATCAGACATATATGAAATGCTCATAGGCTCTCAATAACAGTGCAAAACTTTCTCAAAATTTTTGAGCAACACGTTGGGATATACTCCAAAAAGTAAAAAATGGAGCCAGCACAAACTCTAAAACTGATTTCATTTACCCTTAAATTAATTAATATATAATGCAGTGAAAATAGTTACTCTCCAGTTATGTATTTAATAATATTTCACTGTCATCTTAAAACAACTCTATCAAAAGACTCTGTTAAATCTTAATGATTTACTATTGCTGCTTTTGTACTATTGTAAACCACTCAGAGTCACTCTGCACAATGAGACAGACCGCTTATAAATGTAATAAATAAAAATTAATAAATACATGACAAAGGATAGGGTTGGCCCTATCAGGGTTATACCAAAGAATGTTGGATCTCTAAATAGGTTACCTATCTAAAAGAAAATATTGGGGGGGGGGGGTGTTATACATCTTTCTTAAACAATGTTCTTGCTTTCCTTTCTTTCCCTGCACTCTTTTTGTGTGTGCATAATGTGATTTTGTCAGTGAAAAGGTAGGCTGGAGAATCTTGTATTCTTCAATACATGCTTCATAGAGTGCAAGAAGGAATATCAGTATCTCACCCAGATATTAGGTTACAAGTCTTTTTCAATGCTGAGTAAAGGATGTATCCTCTTCAGGGATGATCCTTTCAACATTATTTAAATTGATCTCTCTTGCTCTCTGAATTGCAGCCTATGATAGTCTTTTCCCTCAGAATGTATGTACAAAACGCTTCTTTCTATATATATCATTCCATGCAGTCCTTGTTACCTAATTTAGTTCTAGGCTGTTACTATTTGCTTTTTTGTAACATGGATATTTTTTAATTTATTCATTTTAGTTTAATTCAGAATCATTGATTGAGATGGGCAGCTATAGAAATTGAATAAATGAATAAACAAATAAAACAATAGCATACAAAAGAAAATAAGAAAAGAATAAGATGGAACTGGCTGAGGTAAAATAATATCTCTACCCACCCCCAAGTTAGAAAGCCAATGAGAATGCTGGCATTCTCACTGAAATTTCTTAAGATCTGGAGTGATTTAACCCAGGATTTTAGAAATTTAAATGATTTAGGAAGGGGTTTGGGGGCACTGATGATATCTGCTTCCAGAAAGAAGTTGTTGATTCCTGCCTAAGTTTGTCTAAGGAAGGTAAAATTCAAATAAGGGATGAGCTGGTTTGTATTTCAGTCTCCTAGCAACTGTGCTGTATCTGCTGATATGGAGCCTTTTTTCTGAGTTAATTTCTCCTTCTCTCAAAACTTTTCCTTTGGGAGTGTGTGCGCGCATGTGTGCATGCATGTTTGTACTGTCATAAAGGAAGAATATTATATTTTGGTTAAAATAAAGTACATTGCAATGGCAGAGGGAGGTTTTATGTTCATAAATTTTAATGATGTTATACATTTAATTGTTTATCTAATGGAAGTGACTATTGACTCCAAGTTTTCTCTTCCCATCTCCATTTTTCCTTTCCTTTTGTCACATAGTTTTTTTTCCCCTCCAGGAAAAATTCTGTAGCAGGATCCAATCTGGGTCGGTCATCAGTAACTGACCCAGATTAGATCCTGCAACATTATCCTGGGACACCTATATTTGCTTTCATTTGTGAAAAATTCTGTAAATCTGTGTTCATTGTGTGATATAGTAAAACAATTTGGTATTTATTTCCAGATGACTTCAGTTCAACACCCAGAATTCCAAAAGCTTGGCCTGGCTATGAAGTTTATGGAAATTTATATTTTGGAAGCAGTGAGGTTGGAAAAGGCTGCTGTAAACTCTTGATACTGGCATCTCTCTCTCTCACACACACACACACAGACAGACACAGACACAGACACACAGACCTTCCATTAAATAAGATTCATGGATTTTAACAGGAATGAAATGACACAGTTGTCAGTAACACAGCCTGGATTGATAACAACAACCATATATTTTTACCACTGTCCATCACTGCCCTCTTTGAAAAAATTCAGTAAAGTACACTATAGCATATTAAGAAAATAGGAGTTACAATGAGAATTTTGGGAGTGTATATATGTGTGTGTATGTTTGTGTGTGTGTGTGTGTGTGTGTATTTCTAGATATGTCTTCTGTGTCCATGAAATGCATTATGTTAAAATGTATTTTAGATTTTTAAAAAATATACTATGAAAATTATATGCATACATTTTAAAGAAAGTTACATAGAAAATTGTATATCATAAGAAAAAATATATACAAAATTCAGGGAATGTTGCAAATAATTATGTGGAAAATGTGGACTTTCCAGCTATATTTTTTAATAGCAATGAAAGGACAGACATGGAATAATATGTAAAATCTGGCTCCATTTACACATGTAACACATTTGCCTACTGTCAGAATATCTTTTTTCTAGCAATATTTTTTCACAAAACATTTTGCAAGAAGTGCACTGAAATACATAGCAAAGGTTATCATCCAATTGATAGTTTAGTTCCCATCTGTGTGTAAATCCCAGAAAACCAGATTGGATCACTTCAGAGAAGATTTCCTTGTTGCATCAGTACATACAGTCTCATCTGAAGCAGAACCTCTGGGAAGCAGTTTAGCTGCTCTCTTTTAGGACAGGTTGCTTATACATTCACACACACACACACACACACACACACAGAGAGAGAGAGAGAGAGAGAGAGAGAGAGAGAGAGAGAGAGAGAGAGAGAGAGAGAGAGCAACACAGAGAAAGTCACCTGTGCTTTTAAAACAAGAACAATCTCTCCTGAAAAGACCTATTTTGAGAATTTCTTCAAAATAAAATTTTGGGGAAAATGTGTCTGTGTGCCTGTGGATGGATGGGTTGGGGGAGGGGTGTGTGAAGCTGGTTAAATACAGATGTACAGTACACCCACACCTCAAATCAACCTGGAAAAAGAATTGCATTTAACTGAGCAAAAATTGCTGACAACATGGCGTGCAGAATGAAAATTCTTCCCAGCTCTCTAATTATCCTTTCCTTCTCGACTTCAGTATCACATATAGCCATGTGTAGAATCATAAAATAATTATGCAGTGTACAAGCTTTCTGGGAGCATGTACCACTGTTTTCCTAATTCTTTATCGCTCCCATTGATCGTGGCATGTGTGCATTGATCCAAGTCGGCCATCTGGTAAGGCAAGATAAGCGTGGTAGTGTCTTTGCATTGCACTGTCACTCAGGGAGGGGGCAGACTTTGGCTGCAGGGAATTACGGGGGCAGGATTAGCCCTCGTCCTATGAGTAAACTGAATTTGAAATGCACTGTTGCAGCTGCATGGGCTACGTTGCTAACTTCTGGGGTTTTGCCCATGCATTGGTTAGGGCTTTCTGTCTCTTTCTCTCCTTCCCCATTACCTTGAGAGGAAGTGGTACCATATAAAAACCTCACTCACTCTGTCTTGGTCACCTTGGAAAAGGATGCAAAATTTCTCCTTGCCAAAAAAACAAAACAAAACAAAAAAAGGTTGACCCCAAAAGCTTGGAAGAAAAATGGGAACAAAAAGCAGATGAGAAAAAAACAGAAGAATGTTTTTATTATGATCATGCAGAAAAAAAATCCAGCAAATATTCCTGAACAGTATGTACGGAAGGTAGAATTGCTTTTCAAAGAAACCTGGCCATTTTACACCCATTGTTTAGCAATTTAGGCTCTGAATTTATTTGTGCAGTGGCCAGAGAACTTGGGTGGTATATATAAGTGTAATATATAAATAATGCTTCCAAAAATCCCTTGAAAGATTTCCCTGCCACACTTTTTCTGACTTTGTGAGCTTTTCCCTCCTTCCCCTGGCACCCCCAAAATATTTTCTCAAATCTGATCAAATAGACTCCTTTCTTCCGAAGAAAAGTGGGGAGGGTAATTGTGCCTTTGTAAAACAATAAGAACAGCAGCCAAGGCACTGGTCCCCTTTGTTCCCCTCGTCCCCTGCAAATGCCGGCCTGATCTTCTCAAAGCCTTCTCTTTAAAATGGAACAATTCTGTCAAAAAAGATTAGCTCTATTTTGTCTGCTGCTCACTGACTATTCATGAATGCAAAAAAGAGGAGAGCCGGAGTGTCATACTAAGTTGCTAGGATGGCTGGATTTTACCTATTGACTTCAGGATACCGAATCTCAACCCACAAAAGGCCAACTGCAAGAGGGGGAAGGGTCCAGGAAGAGCCTGCCATGTGTTCAAGCTACATGGCTGCTTCGGTCCCCATTTTGTTCCCTTTGTTACCACAACTTTTATTGTCATACAGTTGGAAGGTGGAGAGCAGCAGGGTGGGGGAGAAGCTTCAGGCAGCACCAAGAGGGGGAAAAAATCCCCATAGATTAACGTATCACAAGGGTCATCTTGCACCGAACTAAAATCTTTTCAGTTTGTATAATTGGTGAATACGGTCTTTCTTTGTCCTTGCACACACACACACACACACACACACACACACACACACACACACACACACACAAACCTACATCCAGCCCCCAGCCTGGTGTTTTGGGAGATTTTGGACAAGTTCTTATCACTTGCAGGACTATTAGAAACAGAATAGAAACTTTATCACAGGGTGACCTTTTTCCTTATTGCCCTCCTAACTTTTATAATGGAGCCTTTTCCTAAATGAATAGGCATATGTGGCTGTGTGAATTTGCAGCTATGGACAACCTGTCAGCTTTTAGAGTTTTTAATAAAGGCATGGTAGTGCTGGGCTTTAAACATTTAATGTTTAATTTAATTGTAGGCTACTCGAAAATGCCACTGAGGCATATACATGCATGTCAACTTTTTTGTTTTGGTAGAGCTTAAAAATTCTTTAAAAAAAGATATGCTCACTTATTTGGGAACACTGGCCTGAGTCTGTGACGATTTTATTATTAACAAGCCTTAGAGAAATTTGATATTTTAACTTTGATGTTATTGTATTTACTATATGATCCCTAGTCAAGATGACCCATGTGGCTGATTTGGAAACTACCTTTCAATTGTCCTTGTTTACTGTCTGCTATATCAGCTTAGCAAATTATTATTTCACCCAACTGGCTATGGAAAATCATGGCATTTTTGTGGGTTACTTTGTACACCTTTAATTTAATTATTTATTTCATCCATTTTTATGTTTTGCACATACAAAGCTAGTGGTATTCCTATAAAACTCTTACCCTTATTCACTTATACAAATGGTATGAAAAGTGTGTGTGGGGGGAGGAAAATGTTCATTTTGAAAGGATGTGGCATATTGTAGGCTACTGGCCAAGATTATCCCCACATTTTAAATTAGTCTGCAAGATGCCATTTTGCACAAGAACGACATGGATCAAAACAGGTCCAAAATGGCCTTTGTACTTATCACAACTATTTCTCTTTAGATTAAACCTTTTCTTTAAAAAAGTATAATAAGAATATTCCATTTAAACTAACACATAACAATTGTTATTATAAATGTTGAAATATAGAGTAGGCATTTGACTTCTGAGACAACACAGTATACAGATTAAAAAGGATATTTCTCACTTTCTTTTTCCTGCTTTTTAAAACTCGAGTTTTGTGAAGAGAGTCACATTACTCAGTTTCCACACAAACTATTAATCCTCTCCCTTCTTAAAATATACAGTGCACTTGTTAGTTATAAAATAATTGTGCATATGTCATTATTGTTATTATTATTACTTATGCTACCTAGCACTCACTTACTTTTGGGAATTAAATTCAAACTTTATAAGAGCACCACCAACAAATTCTAAATATTCAATATCAGTCATAAGTGTGAAGATGTAAAAAACAAAGACAAGAATTACATTTATAAGGTAGAAGAGAAAAATGGTGATGTATCAGTATAAATTGAGTTAGGATGATGTTTGATAAGCTTCTAGAGGGAGAGGATTCAAAGGTTCAAACCCTTATTATAATGTTTGTTTTTCTTGCAAAAGAATAAAATGGTGACTGGATTCCAGTTCCATTTCCCCTTTGCCCCTCTCTAGGGCAGACTTGAGGAACATATAAATAAGAATAAGAATTCTGTTATCCATGTGGAAGCCTGTTTTGTAATATTGGACATTACCTGGAGAAAGCATTACTCTGTTCTCTTTCTATTGTTAGACTTCCTTAACCTTTCAAAAAAGCTAACCTTAGCATTGTCTTCGATTCCTTGTTCTATCAGAGACAGAATTTCAGAGTGACTTACGTAAAACTAGCTACTACCATTTATCTCCCAAATGCTCTGAAATGATGCCCTGAATGAAGTATTATGGGGGAAAAAAAACTATGACTGAGAGTTGGTGCCAACCAAAAGGAACTGTACTGTACAATAGCCTATAATAGTGCAAGGGAGAATCATCAAAGGAAGCTCTAAGAACATTTTAAAAAATTGTAATTTCCTTGAAAATTGCTGAAACAGCCTCTTCAAATTATCTCTCTGTTAAAGGAGTGACAGTTTTAGGGAAGAGGAGAACGGTATTTTCTTGAGCCCTATGGTTTATCATAGTGGGTGTTTTTTTTGTTACCCATCTTGCATTATTGCCCTGCTGGACTTTTATAAAGAAGTTCTTCCTTTTGATTTTCTTAAACAGACTAAGAATAACACTTCTACTTTGTCTTCAGTTTCTAGTGGTATGAGATAAGATTGTTTTTCCCCTGGGATTTCAGATGCTCCCTGAAATAGCCAAAAGCAACACCCCAAGATGTGATCAGACTGACTATGTAAGCTGCTTCAGGCACTTCCACACTAACATATATTATTTCTCAAAATCATATTCATTAAAACATGGGTTCTTATTCTTTAAAATTTTTAAGAATAGGTATTTGCTCTACAGAGATTGTGTGACTCAGCTAAAAACTCCTATAAAGTTAGGATAAACATAGCAACTGAAGTATTTCAGTGACAGATGGTCACTATGGCACAATCGGTATACTTGTGGATAGGTGTGCATGTGTGTATGCACGTGTGCATTTATTTATTTACTAAGGTTTACATGCCACCCTAATCAGAAATGACACTGAGCAGGCCATATTCAATTTACTTGGGTTAAATTTAAATGTGGATTAAAATAACAATACTAAACAAATACAATGTAAATCATAATCTACAACCTTAAACACATCACAGTTCCAACATCTGTATATAGCCAATTCAAGAGGAGCAAAGGCATCCCAAAAAACCATGTCTCGACTGATTTCAGAATACTAACAGAAATAGGACCACCCTTACCTTCAAGGGCAATCTTCTTAAATACTATAGAGGAGGAGGGTTCACACCGTTGAAAGCTTGCCCTCAGGCCTCCAATAGCAAAATTTCCTAGACACATCCGTTATGGATGCAGATTAGCAGATTCTACTTACAGAAGGCAGCCATAAGAGGCTGTAAAAAACAAGTACCTTGAAATCTATCAGAGAGCCAAGTGGCAATTATTGCATGTCCCAGGGATCCATAAGCAAATCAATTCAAGCTTGTTACTGCTCAAATCTCTGCTTTCTGGATCAGTTACAGTTTGAGTGTTGCATAGAACAAATTGGGGGAAGAGGGAAACAAAAGACGTGGGCAACCATTTGAAGATCTTCCCAATCCCAGAATGGTTGCAACAAATGCACAAGATGGAGCAGTGCAAAATTGTTGTGGGCGTGGTCTCCATCTGTTCTTCCAGCAGTTGGGAGCCCAAGAGAATCCCAGGCTGTGTATTTGTCTACATAGGGGAGTCCAACCCTGTCCAGGACCAAAGATAGAATTTTACTGGAATCAATCAGTTTTTACATCCTCAAATGTCTGAGGGGAGGGGACTTGAGTGTAAGCAACAGTGTGCTGCTTTTGGTTGTCTTAAGCAGCTCTCTTAAATGTGGAGGAACCAGCTCTGTTGGCTCTGTAGCCACTGCCATGCCACACTTCTAGAATAAAACCGCTAACTAGTGCTCTAGAAGTTGTACCTCAGCTCTGTTGTCAATCAGTTTTCAAAATTTCCCCAAATTGTAACATTCAGCTCTTGTAAGTTGGTGCACGTCAGCTTCAGCACATTACTGAACCTAAGCCTATTTCTCCCTATCCAGACCCTAAGGAATAGGGACAGAATTTCAGCAGTATTTCCTGTTCATCCTGGATAGACATACAGAGCTGAGTATTATCAACAGGTGACCTCTCTCAGTGGTTTCATATAAATGTTAAATAGGAGGGGGAAGAGTGTTTAGAATTCTTCAAAGCAGGTTTAAGTGATCTTTTTGACTTTTGAGAACATATTATTGATTATCTCTGAAGAATAGCAACCAAAAAACTGATTGACTGATTAATTACATGCTATCACATCATTCTTGATACTTAGTGACCCTATGTATAGATTTTCTCCATGATGATCCATTCCTAACTTGATCCATCCACTTTTCTAACAGTACCCCCATTGCCACTATAAACACTTTGCTGCTGATCATCCTCTTCTCTTTCCTTCACCATTCCCAACATTAGAGCTTTCTCCAAAGACCTAAGTCTTCATTTAATGTGTCTGAAGTAGGATAAATTGAGCTTGGTCACTTGTTCCTCAAGTAAAAAATCTGGGTTGGTTTCTACCATGGTCCATTTCTTTGTTTTAGTGTCCATGGTATTTTCAGGAGCCTTTTTCAACACCAGAATTCAAAAGTATCAATACTCTTCCCATCTTACTTCTTCAAAGTGCAAAACCAGAAGACATATTATTTAACATATCATTCTCTAGATTTGCTACGGTAGCATAATTTGGTTAGGACCTTCACAGATATTTCTGATGTTTATCATGTGCCATGTGCCTATATATATATTCCATTATGGAATTATAATAACTGGAGTAATGATTTAACCTTCTCTTCTAGTACTAGTGCTTTTTGTAACCTATAAGATGTCTTGAATGCTGATATCTTTGCTGTATAGAATTTCATTATATACAATCCATCTTTGCTCTTCTTCAAGTCACTTACTTTCTGTCTATTGTCCTTTAGAATACCAATTCAAAATTGTAACCATCTCTTTGTTTCAGAGATTGTTTGTCACTGCCTAGCACCATTATACTAATAAAAGTTTATTTTAATCAGGTTTTAGGGTTATTGGTGGCATAGTGGCTCAGCAGTTAAGATGCTGGGCTTGTTGGCTAGAAAGCTGGCAGTCCAAGTTCGAGATCCAAGCACCACATGACAGAGTGAACTCCCACCCTCATCCCAGCTCCCGCCACCCTAGCAGTTTGAAAGCATGCAAATGTGAGTAGATAAATAGGTACCATTTTGATGGGAAGCTAACAGTGCTCCATGATGTCATGCTGGCCACATGACCACAGAAATGTCTTTGGACAGTGCTGGCTCAATGGTCTTGAAGCAGAGATGAGCACTGCCCCTTCTACTCAACAACAACAACCAGTGCAGTAAAATCCGCAGGGACTCCTTTACTTTTACCTTTATGACTATGGTTATCTCCAACCTTTTCATGACTTTTCTTGAAGCGCACATTCTTCCTCCTCACTCATAATGTGAGTTTTCTCTGATATGGTAAAATTTTCTTTCCTTGATTCCATACTCCTTCCACTAAGTAGAAATACTTTTCTTCCTTCTAAAGTTCTCTCAAATGTTTCTTCTTACGGATTATAAACTCTCCAAAATATATGCATTCTTTCCTTCAACTTCCTTCTTTTTACTTATATTTTATATTTTATTGACTTTCCCTCCCCCTTTAAAAAATGTTCTGGGTAGTACAGCAAATAAAAACTAGCAAACTTTAGAAGAATACAGTATCAGCAAAATGTACATTTCAGGAGTGTTCTCATGGACAAAAATGTTGTCCATCGAGAAAAGATAAATTTGTAATAGCATTCTTTTCTCACTACTGCATCATGCAGTAGTTATTAACACAGAAAGCAAATTTCACACATCCATAAAAAATGACAAATTCCAATTTAAATTTACTTTCCTTAACCCACCTCAAAATTGGCAAATATGAAGCAAGTTAATTGAAGTACATTCAAATTACAATAAACACATACAGGCCCAATTATCTTCTTTTGACTAGTGGTGTGGTTTAGAATGTAGTATGCATTTAAAAAAACATTTTGTTTATTCTACTATTAAAAATTATGAAGATTGCTAGCCATGAGGAAGATATAACTACTATAGACAATGACAGGTTTTCTCCATTTATATTTAAATAACACTCTCTGCCAAATTATGCTCGAATTGTATAATAATTCTCCAGCAAAATGGCTGTTTAGAAAAATAAATAAACTATCTTTATTAAATTGCCCATTTTCTCTACATCATATTTTCTTCTGCTGGGCTTCTTGATATTAGCCCAGCACAATTGGTTTGTGATGCTAACAAAGGAGGCAGAAGAAACATGTTAAATGTATTACTTTTGTTTATGAGCAATGGGGAAAGTAAGGAAAAAATGGAAAAGAACACCTGTGCTACTATTAGATAATTTTTTATATTGTGTCTGCCTTTGAATCAGTATTGATTCCTGGTGACTGCCGTGATGAATCCCTGTAGTTTTCTTGGCAGGATTTCAGAAGTGATTTGCCATTGTTTTTTTCAAGGGCTGAGAGAGAATGACTGGCCTAAGGTCATCCAGTTGGCTTTGTGCCTAAGGCAGGGCTAGAACTCAGAATCTCCTGGTTTCTAGCCTGATTCCTTTACCACTACACCAAACTCACCCTTTTATATTGCTAGTGTTGTTAAAAGGGATACCCTGATGGAGGCCTGGGCATTTATATGTGTTTGCCAAGTCCTGTGCTCCTTACTCCGGTAGCAACCTGCTGTTAGGAATTTCTTCTTTCCCCCCACTCCCAGTGTTCACTCATGCTTTTTCCCCCCCACCTTTTGAGCTGAGAACCAAAGAGGATAGACAAGCTCTATATTGAATATAAGCCTGGGTAATTAGCTATGAATTTGTGTCGTGTGGATAAACTCTTATGCAGCAAACTCTAGAATATTATTTTTGTTCTATCCACAAGCCTGCAAAAGTAGCTTGCATTCATTCCCATTGATACTTGGGGATGATAAGTGAATGGCTAATTCACAGACTACAGATGCCAATAGAGTCTTTTTTTCTACAGAATTTATTCTTCCATCAGGATCAAACAAAAGAAAAGAATTAGGGAGATCTAAGTAATTGATGTAGTCAGCATTATACAGGGTATCCCACTTAAGGACAAAAAAAAACCACATTAAATTTAATCTCTAAAGAATAGGAACATCCTACTAATGCACAATGAAAATCTGCATCTATCTGCATTCACGCTTCCAGGCAGGGCTGTTTCTCCTTCCTATTTTCCCAACAATAACAACCCTGTGAGGTGGGTTGGGTTGAGAGAGATTGACTGGCCCCAAATAGGCTAACAAATTAAGCTCTGGGAAAACATTAAGAAAAAATGATCCCAGTAGCAATGAGGATAATTGGCTAGTAACTTTACTTAGTAGCTCTTTGTTTTTCAGAAGCCAGATTGTTCTGAAGAGAATACTGGTAGCAAGAAAAAGATGAATGAAAGTCACTTGGTTTAAGGTGAAAATATCACACTGGTTGAAAAACAAGGAGATAAGATTTTCTCACCCATCCTTGAGTAACAATGTCAGAGGAGATTAACACCATTGTCCTTACTATTTGCATTCCCCCACCATGATTTTAGATTATTGATTTGTAATCTGAACATAGGCTGTGAAAAACAAAATGTGATTAATAGTAATTAGCCTAGAGACCTTAGAGTAAATAAAATGAAGGAGAGGTTTGTAAAAGTCACAGGATATATGTACATGGTTCAAAGGAATCATTATTTAGAAACAAGTCTTCTGAATAAGGGTTTAGACTGAACTGGTAGATGCAGTTCAGGCAGAAGTGCCTGAATGTTGAAATGCTTTGAATTTACAAAGGCGAAAATCCCACCTGCTGATTTGGGCATCTCTGATGCTGGAGCCATCAACTTATTTAAAGCCATGCTGGGTTTATGCCAACAGGGCAGAAGTGAAAGAGCAGAAAGAAATTTATTTACATCAACTAGAGCAGTGATTCTCAACCTTTTTAATGCCGCGACCCCCAACCGGTCATAAGTCGAGGACTACTCAACCAGTCGTAAGTCAAGGACTACTCAACTGGTGCAGCACCGTTTGCAGAATGGGACTTTTGGCGGGCTCAGCAGGGCAGAGACAGCCTGGACAATTCCTATTGGCTTTTGAAAGCCAACAGAATTAGACTCTATTCAAGAGAGTCTATTCTATTGGCTTTCAAAAGCCAATAGAATAAAAGAGAGTACCACAGCTAAGGAAAAGGGGAAAAAATGGCGGACTGCGTTGTTTGGCGACCCCCGTGAAATGGTTGTTCAACCCCAAATGGGGTCCCGACCCACAGGTTGAGAACCATTGAACTAGAGAGTTGATATCCTCCCATGCTGGGGATGTAGGTGAGCACTAGAAGAACCTTGGATCTCAAGGATCTACAGTTCCCCAACCTATCCTGTCTTAGCAGTTGTTGAAGTATATGTAATTGGGTGGACTCATTTCTGAAATAATCAACATCAGCTAGAGGGCTGGGCAGAAAATGTATCTGGAGATAACCCAACATTCAGTTAATCCAGGTATTGAAAGGTCTGGTCCAAAAGGAATCAAGAAAAGAAAAGCAAATACAGAATTGGATCCAATCAATCCAATGGCTCAGAGTTTTGTTCAGGGTCACAGATGAACAGCAGAAGATACTGAGGTTGCTTATTTCACTCATTATGCACAAATAAAGAGTTTTATTCAAGACTAACCTCAACACCGTTGGCATGTATCTAATTCAATCCAGAATAGTGTTCTATTGGAGAACAAGAGTGGTTTCCGTGCCCAGCATTGCTATTAAGAAAAGTTGCATTGCAATTTCATACACTTTGCAACCCTTTGATTTCAAACCTACGAAGGGGCTTTATTATCTGGTATCATCACCAAATAATGTGGACTATATCATTTGTACCACTTGCATCATGACACAAATGATGTACAGTATGCCATTTGCTTCATTTATTTATTTAGCGTATGGCATCTACAGAGGTCATGCAATCACTGATATACAAATATAAGTTTAATTTGCATCATTTACATGATGACATCACGACACATATGGCCTCCTTCTCTCACTTGCTGGATGAATGGAGACTTCCTCTCCTTTTCCTCCTGACCTACAGAGGCCTTTTGCCCATTCACCTGCCTATACAGTCTGCCTATACAGTCTCCAAAGCTAACATTTCATGCATTTGAAATGAAATATTGCTCGATTCCAGAACCATGCATTCCTCTGATTTTCTGGCATTCCTAGATAACATTCTCATGCTATTTCAACTGAGGATTGTCATAGACAGGCAAGTTTGTGTGAAATGGTTAAAAGACTGAGTTATGTTCCAGTGAGTACCCGGTTCAAAAATATTTCTGCTATAAATCTGAATTTTTTTTTCCTTAGGTAACTATATCCCTGCTATGGCAACTCAACCCCAATCTTGTAGGAAATTAATAACCATTAGGTGAAATTAATACAACTCTATCTCACACAGACATTGCAGGGAGTTAAAAGATAGAATGTGATTCTATCTTTTAGAATGTGAACTGTAACATTCAGATCCTTTATACATGTTAATTTTATAAAATAATCAATTAATAATTGATCGGCTATATGATTTGCACTAGGAAATATGTGCTTCAGGAATATGGACTCCTGGGAAATCAGCAGTGGGGACAATTACAGCCATCCACTACTTAGCTTGCTCTCCAGGAAATAGCCAGGCTAACAGATAAGGTGCCTCTTAGTTAAAACCAAAGGAATGGTCTTATTTACCATGTCTCTTGATACCTATTAACACTATCAGATTTACTTACTAGTACCACTTGGGGCTGCAGTAATCTCTCTCCCTTCTTATCCTCCCTTGCCCCCACTATCATTCTGCCAAACTTTTGCTTATTTGTGTATCTTCTCTTGAGACATCAGTTATTATTGGGGCTTACCTTGGGCTGTTGAAAACGCTAAGATGCGCAGGGATGTTTACACCCCTTTTCCGATCACATTTGCCTTTGAACACTTCTAAACGTGACTTTGATTAATCATGCTAATAAGAAAAGAGCTTTTTTCTCTCTCTCCTCCTTCCCACCCCATTTCTTTATTAATGTCACTCGTTAGAGTTGAAAAGACATGCACTTAATGCTCGCGTTTCATCTCAACGAAGAAAGCAACACTAAGCAAATAAAAAAAGAGAAGTATTTAACTCAAGCATATAGGATTGTTAAGATGGTAATCAGGAAAACTGGTAATTGAAGCTTTTGGGGGAGAACCTTTCTTCTGAATCCTTCCGCCTGTTTAATAGGATAAAATTAGTTGGAGTGGCTTGGTGTTTGAAGAGGTTATGATATAATTGGCACTGCCTCCTGGGTTTGCTGCTGGACAAGGCGATCAGGTGGAGGCCCAGGAGGGCCTAGGAACCTCTGAAGTACAAGGCGCAGCTTCCGCCATACTAATTAGCCTAAATTAGCTATGCTGGTTTCATGCTTGCTTTTGAATCTGCCCAATAATGCTTTTATCAGTCTGTCTGGAGAAAAATATGAAACAGGCACAAAGTTCACCTGGCATTAGTGGCAGGGAGGTTGGGGTTTGGACATTTTGAAGCCCAAGCTTTAAAGCAAAAAGCTTTGGATGAACGCAAATATACAACTCTCTAACTCAGCCTTTCTCAACTAGGCAGCTTGAAGATGGGTGGACTTCAACTCCCAGAATTCCCCAGCCAGCATGGGAGTTGAAGTCCACCCATCTTCAAGCTGCGGAGATTGAGAAACATTGCTCAAACTGAACAGAATTAAGAAATAACCAATGGACATTTGGGACACCCGGGAAAGATTTAGCATTAGATCAGGGGTGTGAAACCTGCAGCGTCATGTGACGTGTTGCGACGTATTGTGACTTTTTTTCCATTGCCGGCAATGGGGTGGGCACGGTTTTGGCATGATGCATCGGGCCCGCGGGCCGGCAATTTGACACCCATGCATTAGATGAACCAATACCTCAGGCTTCCTCTTGAAAAAAAACCCCACAAACAAACAGGTTTTAAAAATGTCTGAATTGGGCACATGCAAGCTTTTCCAGCTGATCGTATCTTATCTAATAAGATTTGGAGATTTCTATAGCACTGCAGAAAATTATTGGCCATCTAGGATAGTGGAATGCAAGAATGAGAAGGTGCCCCATAGGTGATGGGGGCTTTTAGCATGCCGTTTTCAACCCACAGTGTGGAGTCAGGAAGCTACTTTTCTTCAATAAAGCAAATCAGGAACTTCTTCAGTGGGTTCTGAGAAACAGGCTCTTGGTTCATTCTCTAGCCCAGTGATGGCGAACCTTTTAGAGACTGAGTGCCCAAACTGCAACCCAAAACCCACTTATGCGTCGTCAAGTGCTGGGTGGGTGTGGCCTATTAGGTAGGCGTCACTGTGGTGGTAACAGCAGACTGGGTGGTTCAATCAATCAATTTCAACTTTGCAAGATCTTTTTTTTCTGCGAGAAGTTGAAATTGATTGATTGAACCTTTTTTCTTTTTTTTTGCACACGGCGGCGGAGGCCTAAAGCAAAAAGGTTTTATAAAACCCAGCTGAAGGCCTAGGATTGGGGCGACGGCGCGCGTACCCACAGAGAGGGCTCTGAATGCCGCTTCTGGCACCCGTGCCATAGGTTCGCCACCACTGTTCTAGCCATTGTGTAAATAAACACATCTTTAGCTGTTCTGATTTGAATGTAATTTCCATCCTCCTCTAAGAGAATTTTTGTCACAGACACAAACTAGGACACTTCCTTGACAATGTGGTTGCTAATGTGGTCATTTGCTATAGCCAGATCAAGAGATAATCCCTCGTTACTAAACCTCCTATTTCGGAGGCAAGGAAAGAAAGAAACCTGCAATGATGTGTCTAAGCACATCAAAGAACTGTGAAGAATGTCACATCCCTGGTTTTATATACTGTATACTTTTTATACTTGTTGTCTCTTATCCCTGGAATACCCTCCCTAGATTGCCCCTATATTGGGCCCTTTTTAGCTACAAACAAGGAACTACTTATTTTCTTGGGCATTTCTTTGATTGCTTTAAAATATCACTTAATTTTTTGCTTCTGTTTGTATATTGCTTACATAATGGGCTATATTTCTTCTTGTAGCTATTTTATTACCACTGTTTTTGCACATGCATATTTTTGTTTCAAACTTACCTGTATATCATTCAACAATTTCAAGTTACTGAATGTTAGAAAACATTAACCAAATGTTTCAGAGAACTGTTTGCATTTAGCAAAAGATTTAAAAAGAGCAATAACTGACAAGCAAAAATGAGAGACAAATTATGTGAATGAAGAAAAGGCAACAAATAAAAGGAACCGGTTCTTCCAAATTATTGTAATAGCTTGATTCTATCATGTTTACACAGAAATAATTCCCCCATGGTTCTTTTCATATATGGGTAGGGTTGCATGATAGAGCAATTTTCTGCAGGTTTGAACAGATGTGAGTCTTAGTATGATCAGTGGTGCTTACTCCCAGGAAAGTATAAATAGATTTTCAGAGTTCTCAGGCTTTGGAATAAAATAGGAAAAAAACTGTTCCACAACAAGGAAAATTTCTTCCTAGAAGAAGGCCCCAGAATTCACTTTCTTTTCTTTGAAAGCTATTGCCATTCTAAAATGTTCACTTTCCATTTCCAATTAATCTACTTTAATGTGCTTTAAGGTTTGGAGTTCATCTCCTAAAAGAGGGGACCCCAATCCACTGCAAGGCTGTAGCCTATTTGCAATGGGGCTGCGTGAGCACATGCGTGAGTGCACGTGCGCATGCAGCTCAACTTGTGCAAATCAAGCTGCCTGCACATGTGCATATGCACTGGCCCACTGCTCATGCAGCCCAGTTCCCCTCTCCCCCGCCCTCGCTGGGCTGCCAAGCCACAAAGGTTGGGGACCGCTGTCTTAGAATAAATACTCCAGTCAGCTTCATGATGGCTGGGGAATCATGGGAGATGAAGTTTATCTTAAACTTGCCAAAATTGAGAAACACTGCTCTAGTCCCTTTTGCAGTCAAGTTATCAGCAAACCTAATCTGAGGTGAATTTAAAGACCTTTAGGCGATTTTAAGAATAGCATGATTTTCTCTGCATGAAATAGAAACATGTGCTTTCTCCTACCAGTATTCTACAACTAAAACTGCTATCATTATAACATTAATATATACATTTGGACAGTCATATCTGGGTAATAGGTGTTTTTATATATACAGTATACACACACACACCTACTACCCAGATGTGACTATCCAAATGTCCTGTAGTAAAAATGAGGGAAGACCAAAAACAATTTTTGAACAGAAATGTACATTAACAGACTAGATTGTATCTTATTTAACTGTCTGATTTAGAGACTGTTTTACTGCATCACTTGAATACTCTATTGGCCCAAAATTTATTAGTAGTTTCAATTATTGTTCAAGAGATATTCCAATTTGTTTGTGCCTTTCCTCCTTGTGCTCTTGCAGTACAAACATAACCATACTTTCCTTAGAAACAAACCATTTTTGGTATCATTCAATGTCTGGCTATTTCATAGTTTTTCTCCATTCCTGTAACGGGGGGGGGGGGGAGGTTGTTCTAGGGAAACTCTTATTTTATTCCAAGTTCCACTCCATGCTCCTTGGAACAAATTTCCTTGGATGCTTAATTGATTCTACATCACCTCCTTCCCACTTCTTCTGAGCTAAGCTATAAAAGTTTCTGTTAACAGCATTCACCCATTCAATCAGAATTCTCTCCACTGTCCACCCAGCAGACTTCTAAAAAGTTCTGTTTACAATCTATGTTCTCAGACAGTCATTTAATTACAAACAAAAGGACTGGAGGGAGAACAAACAGCTCTTTTATTTACTCTCTATTGAAGGGGGATGAGTTTTTTTGGGCACTCCTGGGACTCATATATGTTTAGATGAAATGGGGGCAGGACCTGCAGTCAGGTGATAAGGTTCATAATTAATTGGTCAACTCTGAGGGTTGTAAAGTCTTTCATTCAGCATTAGTGGACTTGACAAATGCAAGAGTTACTTCTTGATAGGAATGGCAGTTATCAGAACAATGAACAGATGCAGATTGCTACTCCTTCACAAACTTCCAGCCTGCTGGATAGAAAAACTGGCAGAAATCAAATATTTTGCCACTCAGATATGCCTATATATAAGCCAGCCATTTGAAAATAGGGCACTTGCTGGAATTCTTATGTTGTAACTGTAGCCTTTGTTCCAATAAATGCTATTAATTAGAGCTTTTGGATTCTTATTCCTTGTTTCCAGCTTGGTCTAAGTCTGAAGTCAAGCTCTAATATTCCTTACTTTCTAAAGTGAGCAAAATATAGCTTAAATGATATGTGCTGACAAGAGGCACTTTTTCTAATCTTAATTTGAAAGTATGTTACACTGCAACAACGCTGGTTTGGACAAAATCTTGAGCTGGTCATCTGGAAGAACACTTTGACTTACTCATTTCAGTAGGTGTTTAATTCTGATTATTCAAATTATGAAGCAAAATGCATTTTGTTGGAGCTGTTTTTCTCATCAATTCTTCCAATACTATTTCTGACTCACTTTTTCATCAATGATTTCCATAAACAAGATTATGTAAGCTTAAGTGCCCAATAAGAATAATATAACTTGTTTCATGTCAGCATGCATATTTTACTAATTATCTTTACATTAACTCTGTAAGATAAGCCAGTAATTTAGCTTCATTTGAAAAAGACAGATTGTAGTTGACAATATGTTTAAAGCTTTTTGGTGAACATGTGATTGATACCTTTTGCATTCAAACTTTGAACTAGGCTAGGGCTTCCTAGAACTTACTTCAGACAGGTTACTCAAGTTCCCAAATTATGGTAAATAATATTATCAATTTGTTCTATGTTGTTAAAACTGTAAAGATAGTCCTCAGTTTATGACCACAATTGAGGCCAAAACTTCCTTTGCTAAGCAAGTGATTTTGCCCCATTTTATGACCTTTTTTGCCATTTAACAATTGTTAAGTGAATTATTGGAGTTATTAAGTAATTCCTGCAGTTGTTAATCAAATCTGGCTCCTCCCCATTTACTTTGCTTATCAAAAGCTGTCATGCAAGGTTGCAAATAGAGATCCCGTGATCTCGGGGTACTGTGATCGTCATAAATACATGCTGGTTGCCAAGTGACCCAATTTTGATCATGTGACCATGGGGATGCTGCAAAGGTTGTGAGAGGTCTGGTTGTAAGTCAATTTTTTAGTGTTGTAATTTGGAACAACAAATGGTTGTGTTTGAGGACTACCTGTAATGGTAAAAATGATCTCTACCACATCTATGAGTCTGTAATTATATAATTAAAAATGATACATTCTTAATCCCATTCTTCCTCCAGGACTCGAGATCAATGTAAAAAGGTCAATTTCCTTTTTTTAAAAAAAAACTTTATCAATTCTGAGAAGTGGGATAGAAAATGACTTGCTCGAGATCATTGGCAAGCTTTGTAGCGGAATATTTTAGGGCAGGTTTCCCTGGTCAAAGAATGCAGCAAAAAAAGAAAAGAAAATGAAGAAAAAGAGAAAGAGTCCATGAATCAGCTCTGCATTATCAGAGAGGTATAAATCTTAATGAAAATGCCTAAATTTTCCTGTTTCCTGTTTGCAGAGTTTCTTTACCCCCCCCCCAACACTTTCAGTATATTTAACATTTTCTTGCAAAAGGGAGTTTTTCTGAGTATCTCTCACAAGTCGTCTCTATTGATACTACCATGTTTTTAAATTTCTTTAGTAAACTTAATTTGAATTTAGAAAATCTCCACATGATAATTGAATCACAAGTCTGGATTAGAATTCTAGCAGCAACACTTGACTTGGTCAAAATCACTGTTATGAGGAGATGCAATTTTTACACAGTACTTCACATTGATTAAGTAATGTGTGAAAATAGAAAAAAAAGTATTTGATTCTTAATCATAGTAATTTGCATGAAATAAAAATCTGTACCAAGGGACTACACATTATAATAACTCCTCGGTGTTTTGGTTGCATCAGTGAACAAAGAAGGTATATGTATTTTTTCCCCATGATGTAAAAGAATTTCTTTATTTTTCCCTGCCCTGTTTTTGATGGCGTGAGACTTTAACAATATACTATATAATTCTGAAACCTTATTTTCAGCTAGTTGAATGTGGCTGACTGCATAATCTGAAATTCAGAAAAGCTGGACACACATGAGAGGGAAGGATTTTTAAACTGGCAACTACATCTGATGCTTTTTAGAAATAGATTCCAAATTGTGTCGTGCAACTTTGCTTTAACCATGTCTTGGTAATATTTAAGGTAGGATATTGCAGGGCTGGCAACCTTTTCAGGCAGCTTTTGCCATAACATGATCTTTCATATTAATATAGACTCCAAAAAGTAGACATCTGCAAACATACCCAAGATATCATTCAAGGATTCCCAAATATCTTCAGATTGGCTGATTTCACAAAATTCCAGCCAATTCTATTAATTTATTAATAGGATTGGAAGATATCTTAAAGATGTAGTCCAACCCCTGTCTCATATCTCAGACAAATGGCTGCCCAACCTTTGCTTGACAAATTTCACTACTCCGGGAGGCAGGCTGTTCCACTGCTTAAGAGCTCTTAGATTGAGGTGATTCCTCCTTATTTTGAGTTTAAATTTCCTTCTGGAAAATATCTGTTAATACTTGTTCTATCTCAGTACCATGGTGAATAAATCCTTCCCTGTGACAACCGGTTTGATTATTCCTAGTGTGGTCCATAGAGTAGAACTAACACTTTTCAAATGTCACATCTTTGAGATAGGCAAAGATCAGAAAGCATGATCACTCAGCCTGGGCTTCAGGAATGGTCTCTACTGTTGTAGGACAGAGGTGTCAAACATGCAGTCCACAACATTCCCAAGTGTGGAATGAAGCAGACTCAAATTATGAATATTTAACAAAATAAAATAAGAATATAATAAAGCATGGGTAATAAATAATAATAATAATAGTAATCATCATCATCATCATCATCAGTGACATTGATAGACTTTATCTTCCAAGGCAAAAGGTGGGCGTGGAATGCTACAAGTACATCAGATGGTTGAAGAAGAAAAAAAGGCTTTGGAAGAACAATGATGAAGATGCACTGAAATTAGTATATCAGGAAGGCTTACTAACTACTGGAGAGACCAAACTGGCCTACAAGAGAGACCAAATGAAGAACAGAATAGAGGCATGGGAAGACAAAGCACTACATGGCCAATACATGAAAAAAATAGCTGGGAAAGCAGATAATAATAAAACCTGGCAATGGCTAAGAGCAGGAAAATTGAAGAAAGAGACCGAGGGACTAATTCTGGCTGCACAAGACCAAGCCTTAAGGACAAATGCATACAAAGTCAAAATTGAGAAGACAGCAACAGACAGTAAGTGCCGCCTATGCAAAGAAGCTGAAGAAACAGTGGACCACTTGGTAAGCTGTTGCAAGAAGATTGCACAGACTGATTACAAGCAGCGGCATGACAAAGTAGCAACAATGGTGCATTGGAAGATCTGCAAAAAATATCATTTGCCTGTAAGCAAAAACTGGTGGGATCATAAAATAGAGAAAGTCATAGAAAATGATAAAATTAAACTGCTCTGGGACTTCAGAATTCAAACAGACAAGCACCTGCAACATAACACCCCAGACTTAACAATTGTCGATAAGAAAGACAAAAAAGTCTGGATAGTGGACGTGGCAGTGCCTGGAGACAGCAGAATAGAAGAGAAAGAACTGGAGAAGATAACAAAATACAAAGACCTACAAATAGAAATAGAAAGACTGTGGCAAAAGCAAGCAAGGGTAGTACCAATAGTCATAGGCTCCTTGGGTGCAATCCCAAAACAACTGGAGCACCACTTGAACACCATTGGCATTGACAAATTCGCTATTAGTCAATTGCAAAAGGCGGCCTTACTAGGAACTGCTTCCATCCTGCGACGATATCTGTAATACCATCAAACATCCACATCTGCCTATCCCAGGTCCTGGGTAAGGACTCGATAGGTAGACAAAATGCCAAATCCAGTCTGAACATCTGGCTGACTGTGCGATGATCGATAATAATAATAATAATAATAATAATAATAATAATAATAATAATAATAATAATAATAATAATAATAATAATATGGAAGGGACCTCGGAGGTCATCCAGTCCAACTCCCTGCTCAGACAGGAAACCCTATAGATTTCAGACAAATGGCTGTCCAGTCTCTTCTTAAAAACTTCCATTGTTGGAGCATTCACAGCTTCTGGAGGCAGGTTGTTCCACTGATTAATTGTTCTAATTGTCAGGAATTTTCTCCTTAATTCTAGGTTGCTTCTCTTTTTGATTAATTTCCATCCATTGCTTCTTGTTCTTCCTTCAAGTGCTTTGGAGAATAGCTTGACTCACTCTTCTTTGTGGCAACCCCTGAGATATTGGAAAACTGCTATCATGTCCCCCCTCGTCCTTCTCTTCCTTAAACTAGACATATCCAATTCCTGCAACTGTTCCTTATATGTTTTAGCCTCCAGTCCCTTAATCATATTTGTTACTATAGTCTGTATTCTTTCTAGAGTCTGAACATCTTTTTTATATCGTGGTGACCAAAACTGGATGCAGTATTCCGAGTGTGGTCTTACCAAGACATTATAAAGTGATATTAACACTTCACGTGATCTTGATTCTATCCCTCTGTTAATGCAGTCTAGCACTGTGTTGGCTTTTTTGGCAGCTGCAGCACACTGCTGGCTCATATTGGTCCACTAGGACTCCAATTTTTTTACTACTACTACTACTACTACTACTACTACTACTACTACTATTATTATTATTATTATTATTACGGATCATCGCACAGTCAGCCAGATGTTCAGACTGGATTTGGCATTTTGTCTACCTATCGAGTCCTTACCCAGGACCTGGGATATGCAGATGTGGATGTTTGATGGTATTACAGATATCGTCGCAGGATGGAAGCAGTTCCTAGTAAGGCCGCCTTTTGCAATTGACTAATAGCGAATTTGTCAATGCCAATGGTGTTCAAGTGGTGCTCCAGTTGTTTTGGATTGCACCCAAGGAGCCTATGACTATTGATACTACCCTTGCTTGCTTTTGCCACAGTCTTTCTATTTCTATTTGTAGGTCTTTGTATTTTGTTATCTTCTCCAGTTCTTTCTCGTCTATTCTGCTGCTCCAGGCACTGCCACGTCCACTATCCAGACTTTTTTGTCTTTCTTATCGACAATTGTTAAGTCTGGGGTGTTATGTTGCAGGTTCTTGTCTGTTTGAATTCTGAAGTCCCAGAGCAGTTTAATTTTATCATTTTCTATGACTTTCTCTATTTTATGATCCCACCAGTTTTTGCTTACAGGCAAATGATATTTTTTGCAGATCTTCCAATGCACCATTGTTGCTACTTTGTCATTCCGCTGCTTGTAATCAGTTTTTGCAATCTTCTTGCAACAGCTTACCAAGTGGTCCACTGTTTCTTCAGCTTCTTTGCATAGGCGGCACTTACTGTCTGTTGCTGTCTTCTCAATTTTGACTTTGAATGCATTTGTCCTTAAGGCTTGGTCTTGTGCAGCCAGAATTAGTCCCTCGGTCTCTTTCTTCAATTTTCCTGCTCTTAGCCATTGCCAGGTCTTGTTATTATCTGCTTTCCCAGCTATTTTTTTAATGTATTGGCCATTTAGTGCTTTGTCTTCCCATGCCTCTATTCTGTTCTTCATTTGGTCTTTCTTTTAGGCCAGTTTGGTCTCTCCAGTAGTCAGTAAGCCTTCCTGATATACTAATTTCAGTGCATCTTCATCATTGTTCTTCAGATATTCTTCCAAAGCCATTTTTTCTTCTTCAACCATCTGATGTACTTGTAGCATTCCACGCCCACCTATATGCCTTGGTAGATAAAGTCTATCAATGTCACTGCGTGGATGAAGGGCATGATTCATTGTCATTATTTTTCTGGTCTGCCTATCCATTGCTTTTAGTTCTGCTTGAGTCCAGTCCACTATTCCAGCTGTGTACCTAATGACTGGGATTGCCCAGGTGTTGATTGCCTTTATGGTATTTCCTCCATTGAGTTTGGACTTTAAGATCTTCTTCACTCTCTTGATGTATTCACCTCTAATCTTTTTCTTGACTTCATTGTGCTTGATGTTGTCAGCTTGAAGGATACCCAAGTATTTGTAGTACTCTTCCTCATCCAGACTCTTAATGTTATTTTCGTGGGGCATCTTGATTCCTTCAGTTTTCATTATTTTTCCTTGTTTGATAGTAAGCGTGGCACATTTGTCCAAGCCAAACTCCATTACAATATCTTGGCTATATATACGGACAGTGTTGAGCAGCGATTCTATTTCAGATGATGTTTTTCCATACAGCTTCAGATCATCCATATAAAGGAGATGGGATAGTCTGGCAGATGTTTTTGATGTTTGATAGCCATGTCCTGAGTTATTCAGTATTGTTGACAGAGGAAACAGTGCAATAACAAATAGTAATGGTGATAATGAATCTCCTTGAAATATTCCTCTCTTGATATTAACCTCTCCCAGCCTCTCACCATTGATCTGCAACTGTGTCTTCCATTGTGCCATCGATCTTTGCACAAATTTTCTGATGTTTCTACTGACTCCTGTTATTTCTAGGCACTTTATTATCCAATCATGTGGCAGAGAGTCAAATGCCTTTTTGTAGTCAATCCATGCCACATTCAGGTTGGTCTTCCTTCTCTTGCAGTTTTCCAAGATCATTTTGTCTATTAGGAGTTGATCTTTGTTCCTCTGCTATTGGGGCGGTTTCCTTTCTGCTCAGGTGGAAAGAGATTGTTTTCAACTAGATGCTGTTGTACTGCATCAGCTACCACACCAGTTAGTAATTTGAAAGTTGTTGGTAAGCAGGTAATTGGCCTGTAGTTACCTGGTGTTGCCCCTTTTGCTGGATTTTTCATTATTAGGTAGGTTTTCCCAGTTGTTAGCCACTTTTCAATTTCTCCTCCTTGTAGTATATTGTTGAACTGTTTGGCAATGAGTGGGTGTATAACAGTTATATGTTTCAACCAAAACCCATGCAGTTCATCTTCACCTGGTGCTGACCAATTTTTGATTTTCTTTGCTCTTTTTTCTACCATTTTTGTTGTTATTACTAGTTCTTTCATTTCAACTTCTGTTTTATTTGCATCCACCCCTTTTAACCAAGCCGCATCCTTGTTGTATTTCTTTGGGTTATCCCATATTTGCTTCCAGAACTGCACTGTTTCTTCCTTGTCAGGTACTGACTGATTCCTTGCAGTTTCTCCATTGATGGATTGGTAGAAATGTTTCTGATTGGATTGAAATTGGAGGTTCTGCCTATAGTTTGCAATTCGAGCTTCATATCTACTGATTTTCCTGGCTATAGCTGTTATTTGTTGCTTTATTATTTCCAGTTCTTCCTTGATCTTCCTTGTTTCTAAGTGGTATTTCTTGATTAGGTATTCTTTGGTCTTCTTGTTATTCAGCTTCTTTTCTTTCATCTGTTCTAGCTTGCTTGCATGTGATCTTAACTTGCTGATCTTATTTTCTAGTCTAACCTTCCATTTTTCTGGTGCACTGTTTGTTTGTTTTTCTTTTTGTTGATTTTGCATCCCAGGTATTCTGTTATAACTGCAGCTGTGCTGTACATTAGTTGGTTTGTTTCTTGCAGTGAATTGGTGCTTATACTTGATATTGCAGTATTTGCATCTTTTAATGCTTGTGCTAGCTGTTTCTTTGGAACAAGCTTCAATGCAGGTAGCCTTATTCGGTTGTTTTTGTGCTGTTCTAGATGCTCAGTTATTCTTTGTTTCAATTCTTTTATTTCTTTAGTTAGAGGGTTTTGTTCTTTCTGAGGAAGAGGTGCCTGGTTTCCAAATGAGAACAGTTGTATAGCTCTGCTGGATTCCTTCACTGCCAACTCCCCCTGCTTTGCCTCTACATTCTGGATTACTTCTGGTAAGGCTTTGATTTCTTTGCCCTGGGTAAACCTTTGCAGTTCGTCCAATTCTGTTTCTGTGAATACTTTATTTCGTGTTATAAATCGGCGTTGATCTGCTAGTCTCTGTTCTGTTATTTCTGATTCTGGATGTTGTTCTTTCCAGAACTGGTGCATTCGTTTTAGATATCCTCCTTCTTGTTGGACTTGATCTGTAGTAACAGATCATTATTTCTTTGTTTTCCATCACTGTGTATCTGCGACGGGTAAACACCTTTTCTTCCAGTAGTTCTGCAGCTGCTGGCCCTGGTTGCTCAGCCAACAGTCCTGAGTCCTGTAACCCATTTTTCACCAGATATCCAGGAACTCCAATATCTAGCGCGGACCTTGTTAACCCGGGCGACGTCCGAGCCAGTATGGCATTCTGAAATTTACGTCTCACCATATTTTTTATGGGAGAGACACTCTTTGTCTGACTCCTCTGATGAGACCTGTCCAGTATGGTTGAACCTCTGGCATAGCTCTCATCTTCCTCAGAGTACACAAGCCCCACAACCACGTCAAGGTAGTGCCTCACTGTTATTATTACTATTATTATTACTATTATTATTATTATATCAATATGGAATCTTCAGGGATCCTTTATATGGTTTAATAGTCCCTTCTTCTGTTTGAGTTTGACCCCACTGTTGTAGGGTATAATAACAGAATCTTGAAAGTCTGTAAAATGTTTTCTTCTTTCCCAGGACTGAATATTTTTTTTCCTGAATCTCCTCCTCCCTTAACAATTCATTAATCCTTTGTTTGTTTATAACATTTAAATAGCTACCCATCTTGTACTAAATGCTGGGTGGTGGCTTACAGCCAAAAGATCAAATGACATCCATTTACAATAAAAAAAAGAAACCAAAAATATTTTTAAAAACCCCAACTGGCACCACAGCTAAGTTTTCATGCAGCTCACAAAAATTCATTTCATGGTCTCACTATATCACAGCGCAGGATGTGTGTGTGTGTGTGTGTGTGTGTGTGTGTGTGTAAAACCTGATTTTAAGTGCTTTTCGGAAAATGAATAGGTGGGATTCCGCTGAACTTCAGGGAGAAGGATTTCCATAGGGCAGGGCTGTCACAGAAAAGGCCCACTTCTTAAGTCCCATAAAATGGCAGCATGTAAAGGAAGGGACTAGGATCATGTCCACCCTATCCAGTCTTATAAGGTTGCAGATGTCTTTATGGAGAGGTGGTTCTGCAAATAACCCGGTCTGTATAAGACCCAGAAGGTAATATCAGCACCTTGAACTGCACCTAGAAAGAAACTGAGAGCCAGTGCAAATCACACAACAGATGTGTAATATGATTGAATCCATCATTGCACGTGCTGCCACATTTTTGACCAGTTGTAACTTCTTGGTGGTCTTCAAGGGCAGCCCCATGTTGATTGTGTTGCATTAATCCAAACAGTAAATGACCAAGGCATGAGTGACCATGAGCAAGGCTTCTTCATTCCCAGGGCTAGATATATTCCATTATACCTGATCATACATGATCATTATACCTATATTGGTGCAGCCTGAGTTTGTATTGATTTTTTTGGTAGTTGCAGCACACTGTTGAGTCATATTTAATCTGAGAACCATCAGGACACCCAGAATCTTCTCACAGATAGAAGCTACCAAGCCAGATATTAACTTCCTTTTACT
This sequence comes from Crotalus tigris, assembly GCF_016545835.1. Lineage (NCBI taxonomy): Eukaryota > Metazoa > Chordata > Lepidosauria > Squamata > Viperidae > Crotalus > Crotalus tigris. The sequence goes on from NW_024096508.1 coordinate 2,954,674, forward strand.
TGGGCATCTGTTTTTTTTCTGTCTTAGCACAGAACCTTACATCTCATCTTCTTTGATGTTATCAAGAAGGAGGCTAAGGTCAACTTTATCATATATCTTACTGAAATCTAATATGCTACTTCCATGACATTCCTAGTCACAGTTACTTGATAAAAAAAAGCAGTAAGGTTTCTCCAGCATGAGCTGTTTTTAAGAAACCCAGACTGGCTTCTACTAATCATCTTGTTCATTTCTAACTGCTTCCAAATCCACTGCTTGATGATCTTTTCCAGGACTGTCTAGGTATTGATGCCAAGCTGACTGATCTCTAATTTCCACTTTTTCCCTATGTTTAAAGCAGACATGGACATCTTATGGCTCCTGGACCACCTTTGGCTCTTTATCTGTCTCTGTCAATCAGAAATTAGAAATCAATAATAAATAATCTGCACTGTTTTTATTTTGAAGCAACTGCTATTTTTTTTCAAGTTGTGTAGGTGCATGCATGCATGCCTATGCAATTTCACAGCCCTATTGGTTCAGCCCTCCAGTTTCTGATGTGGCCCTGTGGGAAAATTAATTGCCCATCCATGGTTTAACATTCTGAACAACATTATTTCCAGACCAGCCAAAGTTTGGGGATGATGAAAACATTTCATACCTTGCAAGCACATTTTATTGGCACCAAATGACTGCTGTCATTCGGTATGCACAGTCACTTGCAAAACACCCATCTACCAAACTTTTAGCTAGAGAAAATCTTAGCCAAAGGATGCACCTTCTTGCCTTTAACTGGTCTCCAAAATCTACATAGGTTTGTACAGTGCTTTTTTGTAAAAAAAAAAAAAAAAGTGCCGGAACTCACACATGTCATACAACCCGCCTTGCCTACCCTACAAGGTTCTGTTAGAAAGAATGTTAAAAGGGGCTCTGGACTCTGCCTGTCTGCCCATCTGTTGGCGTGATCAAGCTCTGAAAACAGAACGGACCAAATTTGATTCAGGAGAAGAGACTGGCAAATAAAAGACTGAGTTCAAATGCAAATATCCAGAAATAAATCCCCCAGTGCATCCTTAAGAGAAATGCAATTGGACAAAGCCCCCAAAATATCACCAACTATTCCATTCTCAGTCCCCTTCTTCTCCCTCCCAATCATGTGACCTAGAGCTAAGCTTTTGTGAAGGAGCTGGAAAGAACCTCAGTGCTCTCAATGCTTTTCTTACTGCTTCCACCTTGCTGAAAACCACCTTGCTTAAACAGTTGCTTATACTATCTAACCTTCATTATGTGGATTTTGGCAGAAGTGCACTGGCCTTGGCCTTGATGAAATGGAGGCTCTGATTTGGTCTAATAAATCTCAAGAGGAAAAACCAAAATCTGGGCAACCCTTCTCAAGAGCTTCCTTCAGCCTTCTTCCATTCCATCATGTCATTTTTTTTTTCTTGAGGACCACCCCCACCTACTTTAGTAAGTGCAATTCTGTGGAGGAGGACAGAACATTACACAGTGTTCTGGATAAGGGCAGGCCATTGATTTGTATAATAGCATTATAATCCCTCTGAGTTAGTCTGTTTCCCCATTTGCAATGCTTTCTAACACCCTGTTCTCATTTTTATACTTAGCAGAACAATAATCTTATTTATGCAATTACATTTATCTGAATGACCCAAGGGATGCTTGAAACATTCAAACAAGCAAATGTTTTGAATCACTGGGTGTGTTGTTTATGCAAGGCATGAAAGCCGGGAGGCTATATATGTTGTGGAGTATAAGCTGTGGGTTATATGCTGGCCCATGTTGTTGCTTAACATCTTTTCAAAAATCTGGAACCCCAACACAGAGGCTGTTTTTCAAGAAAAAAACAGAAATGACATGGTTCTGTTGTATCATGTTGCCATACTGAACACAGAAACATCTCCTTCTAGGGCTCACATACATTGTTACCCAAAGGGACAAATATTTTCTTTTAAAACAGAACAAATATTAAATTTAAAGAACAAACTGCTTGTACTATATAAAGACCATTTATTTGTGGACTAAGGAGCCAGAGGTGGGATAAACTCAGATGAAGACAATGCAATTTCTGTATTTAAATGACATGTAATGCCAAGCAAATGTTTTATGGCTTAATGAGGTAGCCCATTTCACCTAACATGGTAAAACAATGGCTGGGTTACCACAATATGTTGACCATAAATGGCCCAATCCTTTTGAAGCTAATTTTGTGTATTATGCAAACCCAAATAGAGCATGGCTGGCCTGATTCCAAAAGTAGGCAAATTTGAGACCTGGTGAAAGTCCACTTGCCTTCAGGGGCAATCCAACCATTTCTACTTCTGTTGCTTGTTTACCTCTTCTCTTTGAACACGAATGGAATGACAACAGGTAAAGCCTGGATTGTGGTGTAGAACAATTTGTGAGACCACATTTTGGTTATCTCTAAATAAAGCATTTATTCTGTCATGTTGTATTGTAATAGGATCTTATAAAACAAAGTAGCAGAATGAAACTAGCACAAAGTGACCCCAGACAGCTAATCAATTAATCCTAAAGGGCTTCTTGCTGGCTTCTCAGAGAAACCAATTGGTTAATGAAAACTGTGACATCCAGAGCTGTATGGTTAACTCTTTCAGAAATAAAAACTCAGATTTTCCGTATTTTTTCCCAATTTAAAACTCGGTGCAGAGTTATGCAAGAAGAATGTTCATATTATTAAATCAGGAAATCCATGAATTCAAATCTTTGTTACTTTTATAAAAAATGGTTTGCTTCTTACATAACACCATTCAGTTTGCCCTTTGATGAATTAGGATTCCTTAAAATTAATTTAATGCTCATGAAAAAAACCATTTTTCCTTCAGAAATTTTTATATATATATATATATATATATATATATATATATATATATATATATATATATATATATATATGTTGACTATTTCAATAGCGGAAACTCATACTTTTTTTAATCTTCAGGATGTGATTCTGAAACAGGTTTGCTCATTTGAAAGTGTATAGACTACAAGTATGTTTCACTTACTGGATATTTCAAAAAATATTTTATCATTTTAAGGTGTGTGCTTTGAGAATAAAAATTGAATTCCACTCCTTCAAACATTAGTAAAACTATTTCAATACTTGGAAGGAGACTAGCATGTATTTTAGTTGAAGTCATATCTCAAGCTTCAACACTCATCAAATTAGATATTTGACGCATTTTGAAATCTTATCCCGGTACTCGTCTTTCTCCTGGTAGTCAATGTGCAAGGAAGAACTTGCGATATCGGCTGCCTCGTGACTTGCTATTTCTTTCAGCCAAAATAGCAGGTCACATGGTAAGTCACATAATTTTCTTGTTACTCTTTGGTTTTAATATTTGTCACATCTTCCGGAATGAATTGCTGATGAGTACCGATGTACCACTGTATAATCTAACAGATAAAGGCATGTTATAAACATAAATTCATTTAGAGTTTGTATTATAAATGTATATTCAGCAATATACAGTACCTATAAGTTGAAGTCAACACATCTAGAAGTTCCCTAGGTTGGGAAACCACAATATTACAGATAGCATAACTTTACAAGTACAAAATTTACAAGTAATTTCAAAGTTATCAAATATATAGGCAAAAAGTTTAATGATGCAGGTTGTTAAATTAAAAAGTTAGTGATGTGGATTAGTAAGATTTTCACAGTGGCAGCTTTTTTTTTGCTTCATATTGTTCCTCAACAAAATATTTAATTGAGATATTTTGTTAGATATGAGAGACATTTTGGTCTAATGGTGAACGCACTAGGTTAGAAACCAGGAGACTGTGAGTTCTAATCCTGCCCAATCCAGGGTTATTGTTGTAAGGAAAATAGGAGGAGGAAGTAGTATTAGGTATATTCACCACCTTGAATGGTTAAAAAAGGTAAAGTGGGTTATAAATAAATAAATAGGAAGAAAAAAAAGATTACTAGATGCAGTCAAAACAGTTTTTCTGTATTTATATGAATTCTCATACCCTTTGATACCACTGTTGCCCCCATAACATATAACACATAAGTAAAGAGCAGCCTCAAAAAAAAAATTGGTATGTGAGTTTGACTATGAAGTTTCTACATTGTTGTTACTTTAAGATAAAATGTGATTTGAGAGGGCATGAAGGCAAATGCTTCTATCCTATCAGAATCCTTAACCCCAGTGCTTTAAAGTATTCACAAGTGCAAAGGGCTGGCCCATTCATGGGCTGAATCATGTTTTTGTCTTTAGATTCTGGAACATGGCCTACCCCAGGAAATTTTCATTTAAAATAATAGCATGCAGAGAGAGATTTACAAAGTAGTCCCATACATGTTTGCACAGAAAGAAGCACAACTAAATTCCTACTATTGTCTCTTCTGGATAGCACTCTAAAAGAATAGACAAACATTAAGACAAGGTTTCCTATATAGGACATCCTGGTGTGGGTTCCTTTATCTTTGTTGCATATGAGAATAGGTTTGGCAGAATGAAACAAAACTAAACTAAACTAAACTAAACAAAGAACAGAATAGTTCATGAAGGATATGCCCAGTGGTGGGATTCAAATAATTTAACAACCGGTTCTCTGCCCTAAATGACCGTTTTAAGAAAAAAATGGAAACAGGAAAAAGTTCCAGAGCCACAACCCCAGCTAACACTTGATGGCCTTGCCCCCTTTCCCATATGCACCAATTGAGAAACTAGAGAGATGAAGCATCTATTCCTGAAATTACCTCTGAGAAGCACCACCTAGTTTTTGCCTGAGTGACGTGATTGAAGGTACCATATCTCTGTTTGGTTTCCATGGCTCCTCTCTTGGACTTTTGGGCAGGGTTTTTTTTTCCCCACCTGGAGGGAAGTTGAACGAAAACCAGACGGGTTCTGGAAAACACAGATTTATCATAACTGGTTCACCGAACTCAACAAAAAATTAGGTATCGGTTCTACTGAACTGGTGCAAACCGGCTGAATCCTATTACTGGATATTCCTTTGTGCTCCTCCCTCTTCAGACCCTTTTTGATATGGTCAACAGCATGGTTTTGGGCTCTAGCTTGACGTTTGACCCATATGTACATAATTCATAAGTGAAATAAGATACAAACTTTATATTGCCTCTTTCCCTCTTTTTCTTTCTTATTTTATTCATTAAAGCGCACATAGGAGGACTAAAATTTAGAAGACAAAATATATGCCCGGAAGCAAATCTTTTCTATAATATTTGAGGGGGGAGGGAGAAAATAATTATTCCAGGTATCCAATGACAGAGGTGAAAAATAATTAAATTAACTGTCTCTCAAATGCAGCAAGGAATCCTCCTCTGTTTAAACATTAATTTAAAACTTGGCAAGCCATTAATCCATAAATGTGGCTTGGTGGTGTATTTGTATGGTTTAATATATAGCAACAAAATTGGATTGACAGAGCTTGCTGGAACTGTTACTCAGGAAAATGTTATGAGCTCCTTTCTGTTATGTAAGCTGAGCTGAGAATGAAGAAAATTCTTACTGGATTGGCTTCATATTAGCTGGTCAATTGTATTCTCATGCTAAGAATTCACAGAAGGTTTTTTCCAAAATAAGTTATTTAGAGCAGATTAAGGAACAGGACAAAGGTGGAGAGTACTTGCTTAGTCAAAAAAGGAGAAGATTATAACCCTAATCAATGTTCTAGGTCTTATTGAGGTAAAGGAGTTATGAATACCCACAGCAGTTGGTTACTAAAGAAGGAAACCAAAACAAGTTGGCAAGAAATGAATTGTGTGGGACAGTTGTGCAAAGCAACCAAACATTGTAACCTGACATAACCAGTGCAATTGGACTACTGAATAGAAAGATCAGTAAACCGACAAAAAAAGAAGCTGCAACTGGTTCAGAACAAAATGGCACAGATTATTACAGACATGTCATGACATGCCTATGTAATGCCTCTACTTTATGAGTTGCAGTAGTTACCAGTAGGGTTCTGGGTGCAATCAAGATGCTGATTATCACTTATAAAGCTTTGTAATGCAACGGGCTTGGTTATCTGAAGGGTTGCCTGACTTATGTACTTTCTGCCCATTCTATTTAACCAGGCACAGCTGATATGCTCCAGGTTACATACATTTCCATTGTCTGTATCTAGTTTGTGTTCTTCTTTCTTGGTCTTTGACAGTTTCACCTTTAACCTTAACAAAGATTTTATTCCACAGTTCCTCTGATTCCTTATCAATGAGTCTCAGGACTTCAAAGTGATTCCTGACATTATCTATAAAAATAGAAGGTATAGTTCATATCATGGAAACTAGTTGGTTTTATTCTTCCATTTTAGCTTGTCCTGGGATTTGCCTACGAGCAGTTTGTGATGTGTTCCATAGTCGGTCCTTTTGGTCTTGTAATGGAGCTGTATCTATCTCTTCATGCCAATAATATAGTCAATTTGATTTCTGTGTGCTCCATCTGTTGGTGTCCATGTATATAGGCACCATTTTGATTACTTGAAGAATGCCTTGGCAAAGAAGAAACCACCAGATTGGCAGAAACTGATGAACCATTTCTGTTTCACTTCTGTTTCCTAGGCCAAAGAGAGCAATTACATTTTCCTCCTTACTTTTTTCCAACTTCGGCATTCCAGTCTTCAGTCATAAACAGCACATCCTGCTTGCATGTTTTGTTGTTTTCAGACTGAAGTTGACAATAAAACCTGTCAGTCTCCTTTTCTTCTGATGGCAACTGGAGAACAAACGTCAACAACATTATATGAAAGGGCTGTCCACAAAATCTAATTGATACGATTTGATAATTGATTGCATTGTACCCAAATACTATCTTTTCTGTATACTTTCTGATTATGAAAGCAACACCATGTCTGTGTTTCATGTCCTGAGAGTACATAGTGTGATCTTCTGACTGCAAGTGTCCAATTCCAGTCCATTTTAATTTACTGCTGCCTAAAGTAAGTCCATTCGCAGTTAATTCATTTTACGTTTTACTGTGTTAAGTTTTCCCATGTTGATGCTTCCTATGATGTTCCCACTGTAATTCTGTCTTTGCAGTTTAGGATTTTCTTTCTCTGCATGCCAACATCTGCAACTAGATATCCAAAGGCTTTAATCTAGCCATGTCATAAACACCATTAGTATTCCAAAACATCCTTAGCTCTTCCTCAGTAGCATGTTGAGTGCCACACAAACTGAGAAGCCCACTATCTGCCACTATATCATCAATCATATATTATCTATCCATGTGGTTTTCTTGTTAAGATAAAGAAATGATTTGACCTTCATGCTTTGAGTGAGTATATACTTTTACCATACACTTCAGGTGCTTTTTGCTCATCCCTCCAGAAGCCCCTGCTGTTAGCTGAGAATATTCCTGAGCATAGGCATGAGCAATAAACCTGGAACCTCAGGTGTGGTCCTGGTCTTTCACACCTGATAATTTCTCTCCTTGTTTTTATCTAATTTTTGCTTGGTTTTAATCAATTAATTGTTTTTTCCTGTTTGCTGTTGTTTAATAAATAAAATTAAGATATATTTATCCTAGCAGAACTGAGTGGGGAAAGTGTCTGATCTGGATATAGGGGCTGACTAGGAAATTAGTGATTTTTCCCTTATTCAGAACATTAGGACAGAGAAAAAACCATGGCTCTGTTGACTTCAGTGTTTCTGTAACGTTTTTGCCTTTTTATTTCCTGGCATGGATATATGTATCTGTACAATATTTTAACTTTGTGAAAACAAGAAACACTAGTCCATTCAGCCATTTCTGTTTCTGCAGGACACTCTGCACCAATTAATCAGAGAATAGAATCTTTTAGAACAATGAGGAGATCTTTTCAACTATCTTTTTAAGGACCTCCAAGCTGCAGATTTTGATGAACTGAACCTTTTCTAGCAAAACACTTCTTAACAGTGTGGCATCCGTGCTCTTCTCTCTCCCTTCTCCTTTTGTGTGCTTTTCAAGCTCTTTTAAAGGGAGGCAATCTTTTTATACATATTTCTCTCCCCCTCCTTCTCCGTCTGCATCAAAGTTAGACTTTGTCAGGGAAGCTTGTGACCAGCATCTGTTCCCTCTTTTTCTCAGGGGCTAAAGGAGCAGACTGCTGTTGGGCTGAAAAAGGCCTGCATTCAATTTGGAATTGGCTGCCTTTACCTCTCTGTCACACTGTCAAGCTCAATCAGAAAGCAATGAAAGTGATACAGAGGCAAGACTTTGCTGGCTAGTCTTAGAACAAAGAAAACTCTGGAGCCTAGCACAGATTTCACATCCAATTTAACTCTTTGCAAAAGGATTTTAGGAAATACATAGTCAAGACTTGTGGGGGAAATGGACTTGGGGCTACTATAAAAGCGAAAGTATTATCGGGGCTTAGATAAGCCACAAAGATAGGTTGATAGTATTTTTGAGCATAAACCACATTAGCTGGTATTACATGTTGAGCTTTCTTCATTCGTTAAGTTGCAAGGAGATTTGAGAGGAATTTAGCAGCTATATAAAATGACTCTTTCATGATTCTTAGCCTTAACAGTCATTTTACTTGTACGAGGTGCATGAATAGCAGGGGCTGAAATCATGTTGTTTAACAAATCTGGTATTAGAGAGTTAGTCTCAGTTTACTTATTAAGAATTTAGTTGAGTAAAGGATTTTAGGCTTCAGGCTTTGTGTGTGTGACAATGAAGCAGGCCAATACTTGTATTTTTGGATACATAGATTGCCTCCTCCTGTTTGATCTCTCTTCTGAGTCCTGCAATTAAACCTCAGCTTAATTGGACTTTGCAGTTTGGTCCTGTGGGGGCAATCCTCTTTGAAACTGCTGGTGATTATTTCGAAGGTTTATACTGATAACCTGTTTCTTCAATATATATTTTGTTTATTGCAAAGGACCAAGTTGGTTAATGATTTACCTCATGCCTTTTTAATAATAATAATAAAAAAAACATACTGCATACGGTGGAGAAAATGTGAAGGAAAATAATCTATTGAACCTTTCTTTCGTTCGTTCTTTCTCTCTTATAAATACAAATTTTGCTTCTTTATCGTACACAGTTTTACTTACTAAAAAACCTAAATGTATTCAATAGGGCTTATTGTTCAGCTGGGGTAGCAGTATAACTAAGTTCATAATTAATTCATTTTATTCTTGTCAATTACTATGACATTTTAATTATCCTTTCCATTTACTACAAAACCATGGTGTACGTTTGCAACATTTAGTAAAGTTTTTGAGGCTGTTAATATCTTGCAGGCATTCTCTGTAGTAGCCATTACATGAGATGCTGCATCAGTGGAGGAAAAAAGTCTGCTTGAAAAAAATAATCTCTCTTGGAAGGAATATATGGTATCTCATTAAAAATTGCCCAAGAACAAGAGACAATTACAAGGAAGCCTATGATGGATACTAACATTTCATCACTGCATACAATTAAGGTACAAATTAGACATGCTATTATGTTAGTGCTTCGTAATTAAGGAAGCAATTAAAAACAAAAACAGTGCATTAGCAAATTGTCAGCTCTGTGCAGACAGGTGCCCAGCAAGGTTATGAGAGGCACAGTGAGTAAATATTGGGGTGAGGGCTAAAAACCAGTCTAAAGTGCTGGCAATTTACACTTTGAAATGAGGAGGAGGAGGGGGGAAGGGGGAGAGGGAGGGGGAGGGGAGGAACAGGAGGAGGAGGAGGAGGAGAAGAATCCATACAGTTTTTCAAGCATGATGAAAGAAATTATTCACAAACTTCCTTCTTTTCTAACTTATTCAATATTAACGTTTTAATAATGGAAAATAACACCCAGTTTATTCATTCTTTCTCTCTCCCTCTCTCTCTCCTCTCTTTTCTCTCTTCTCTCTCTCTGTCTTCTCTTCTTCTTCCTCCTCCTCTCTTTCATACATCACTTCTTAATTGTCAAGAATATCCTTTCCAGGAAAAGGAGGGCAGACTCCCTTTTGCTAGCACACTGCCTGCAAATTGAGCTCGCTGACAGAACATTGTTGCTTGCCACAGAGAGCACAAGCAGCACAGATTGATAGAAACAAAGATGGTAAAGGCAGCTGTATAACATTTTAAGAATGGCATTAACAGCTTGATAATATATCTTGTGCTCTGTCAGTAAAAAAAGTGTGTGTGTGTAACACTATGCTTCTATGTTACAAATTAAAGCATGATTCTAATGGGAGGTGGAAAAAAAATCAGGCTCACAATGTAGATAACTAAACTAATGTAGTTCTCGGATTTGACCAAGTGTCTATTGGATAGCACCTGGGACATCTTTTTTTTAAAAAAACATTCAGAATTCTTACTAAGTAGATTCTGTTTCTTTTTACTCAAGTTTGAGCATTCGGGCAGATAACAATGGATAAAATGCAGAGCACAAAAAGGTACAATTCAAAGACCTAATTAAAATCAAGGCAAACATGAATTAACAATTCAACTGCTGGTGAAAGAGATGCAGCTTGACAGCCTTTCTAAAGGAAAAGAGAACAGAGACCATGCCCACTCCTGAGGATTCCCTGCCTAGGAATCCTGCAGGAAAGAAACCAGGTGTAAATGATTAGCAGGAGCATCCTCAAAAAAGTCCTCTCCTCTCCATCTGAATGCCCAGCCAAATATGCCCTCAGAGATCCAGCTCCTGAATCATGAATGGCTTTAGCAAGGGGTGTCCAACCTTGGCAAATTTAAGACTTGTGGCTTTCAACTCCCAGAATTCCCCAGCTTGAGGAATTCTGGGAGTTGAAGTTCAAAAGTCTTAAAGTTGCCAAGGTTGGACACCACTGGCTCAATTCCCATACTAAGTGATTTTGTTTGTGGGATTTCTTTTTTCTCCAAATGATTGATGATGAATGGTGATAAATTATCTGCAATGGAAGCTGAATTTTTTTTTAAAGTATGTTGCAGTTGTGACATTTCTGATGATACCAGTAGGACTTAATTTAACTCTGTAAAATATTTAGTGCACGTATTTATGAAAAATATTTCCTGAAATTTCACTTTGGCGTACATTATGTTCTTAATTACAGAATTCAAGTGGAGATATCTATGCAGACACATATTCATTTTTAAAATGAATTTTTATCTGTGGTTATAGATAAATGATTGTGTTATTCAGTTGCCCACAATGAGTTTTTATTTTCACCCTTGAAGAAAAACAATTAGCTTTTGCTCATGATCTATCTTTTAAATTGAAAATGTGGATAGAAATCTTTTGACATCAGGCCAGCGTTTCTCAATCTTGGTGAGTTTAAGACAGATGGACTTCAACTCCCAGAATTCCCTAGCCAGCCATGGCAGTTCCATGCCAGCCATGCTGGCTGGGGAATTCTGGCAGCTGAAGTCTTACCTGCCTTAAAGTTGCCAACATTAAGAAAACTTGCTTTAGGCAATCACTTTTGAAAATTGTTGAACTGACTTTGAAATAAAATCTAGGAAAAGAAGAAGGATACTATCCAAACTCTGCAACGGGCAAATCTGGTGGGGTACAGATGGTCGCCAATTTGAGCAATGAGTTCTTTTCTATCTGTTGCAGTTTGCAGTCCTAATGAGTGTTATGTTTAAACAACATGAATAAAGATAAAGTGAAAATGAATTCAACTCCACTTTGAGCAGCAGAATAAAAATGAGCAAGCCGTATTATCTCTTGCCACCTAATCTGGGTTGAATTTCCTCTGTATCTTTTTGTATGTCTATGTGCATGTGTGTGCGTTGAAGAATCCCTTTCTTGAATCTCCTTGGCCATTGACAAAGTCTTTTGAGATGAATATGAAAAGATAGATTTAAAGGTTAAAGCCAGGGTCAGTTGGTTGCAGATGTTTTGTGAGAGATTGTTTGGTTGAGTTGCAGCTACTTCTACTGATGATGGAATTTCAAGCGGGCAGTCTTGACCAGTCGGTGGCTAGTGAAATAGGGTTTTGTTTCACCATTGATCCTCAAAAACACAAATACACAAGTACGCATGAGATGAAGTGCTTGCTTTATTTAAAAATTAGTAAATAAATAGGAAGATAAATAAATAAATAGAGCTTTGGGGAATAATAGTTGGGTATCAATCATTTAGGTAGTTCGATGCTTCTGAGATTTGTATTGTATCACATTTACTGAAGAATAGGTTACTGGAAAATAGTTGATGGACTGGGAATATGATTTTAAAAATCATGAAACTTGCACAGATAGGAGTTAACAATGGTAGGTATAAAGAAAGATTTGAAATAGTTTGCTACACAGTTTAATTAAGGGAATTTTAGTCCATTCCTGAAAAAGTTTTAAAATTCCACACACTAATATTTTGTAAGATACATCTCATTAAAACAAAAGAAAGCAAATGGGAGCAGGTGATGTTTTGGGAAAAAAACTAAATAAAGTTGGTAAAATAAAATAGCCATCAAAAGCAATAAAGAAAAATATATAAAAGAATCAAATTATGTTTCTTTGAGGCTCAATTCTTCCTTTGATTTCACTGCTTGGGGAATTGGGGATCAGGTAGTAGTAGGAAAACACAGTTCATTAATTTTTATTTACTTGGCCATATAATTTTTTCCTCCTTTTTCCCTTTTATGCAATTGTGCTCAGATTCTGCTATTGATTTCCTATCTACATCACAGATGTATTAATTAATATACATACAGTGTGGCACAACATTATGCTTTCCTATGCAGAAATAAATATTAAATTCAGTGTAGAGTATAAAATAAAAAACCTATGGCTCATCTTTTACTCTAAATGCACCTAAATGTCAAAACCATATTATACATATTCACAGATGTAAGCTCTCTATAAAACATATAAATGGCTATTAAAATAATAAAATCCTATATCTCTTAAAGAATTATAACACTAAACAGACTAGTGACAAAGAAATTTGGATTGATAAGAAGTTAATATTTTGCTTATCACAGAATTATGTTAAAACCTTCTGATTTTAGTTTAAAATCTGGCTATTAGAAGAATTAGAAGATTTTTTTTAAACTCTGTCTTATATAATAATTCTTGAAAAGCCTTCCTTATGTTCTGCTTGTGCTGATTATCTAGTTGCACACTGTAGGAAACAGAACACAGTATTAGATATTGTTTCATTAATGGTTATAAAAGTTGTAGTTGTTGTTTTGCTGATTGTTATAAAAGTTAGCCATTTTCAACTACAAAAGCTTTATAAGATTCAAAATAGTAAAACTAAAGCTACTGGTTTGTTTGTTTTTTTAAAAAAGAATATGTTTTGGGGAAAAAAATAATTACATAGAAAGATCTAACATGGGGGGGGAGATTGGACAGATCTTGTCAAAGTTCTACAGCTAAGCATCGTGATGTCCATCTACAATAGAACTTAGATGGGAAATCTCCGACAAATCAACTCCAAGTGGGATGATAAATAACTAAAAGATGGCCACTACTCCATTCATTATTTATTTCTATTGTTCATTTCCATGATCTATCTTTGTAATTTCTGAGCAGTCAACAATCTGGGGTTTTAATTAGTTTTCCAATCCTCCTGAAATGTATATCTTTTTTGTGGGTGGGGGAATTACCTGGACTAGTTCCTGCAATTTCATTGGTAATGTTTTTTTGGAAGTGGTTTGCCATTGCCTCCTCCCTAGAGCTGAGAGAGAGTGTCTGGGCCAAGTGGCTCAGATGAGACTAGACCTTACCCTGTCCCATGTTTTTTTTTTAAAAAAAATCTGATGCCTTAACTACCACACCAAACTGGCTGTCTCACATCTATTTACTGTATATCTGTATCTTATTGTTATAATCTAATATCATATTGGTTAGAGAAGGTGTGGAGGTTGGCTCTTCATCCAAGCCTCTTTTGAGGAAGAGTAAAACCCCTTGCTTCATCTTTGATCTTATTTATTTATTTATTTAATTTTATTTATATGCCACCCAATCCCAAAGGACTCAGGGCGGCGTATCTTTTATTGATTTTATTGTAATTTTCATTCTTTTTTTTATTGAAAATTTTTAAATTTTACAAAACAATTCCCTTCCCCAAACCCCCCCAACCCTCCCATTCTTGTGAGCCAGCCTGAATCACTGACAGTTGAGTGGAGTACACATTTAATAAATACCGTAATAATAATGAACAATATTATATAAAAACCTTGAAAATACATCTGCGACACCCCTAGATATTAATGTGCCCACCCTAAATATGATTCTGAGGCCCTTTGTAAAAACTGCAGGAAATAATAAGCAAATATTTAGAGAACAATAGGAATTTAAGGGATTCTCATTTGTCAATTACTGAGTTACTTCTTGTTTCAGTGATCACCATATTAACCCCCTTCAAACTAACATTCTTACCAGTTTTATCCTCAAAAATTTCATTAATATAACAGACAAACTTTTATTATTCTACCATCATAGATTATTTTTTTAAAAAAGGAAGGAATTGGATATAAATATTGTGCATGTGAATATGTATGTTTAAGATCTGTAGTTGGTTAATTTTTAAAGAAGGAAATAATGTGGTTCTTTTTAATAGCAAAGGAAACTTCAGAACCCCCTTGTATAATCTGCTTCCTCTCATTTTTTTCTAAAAAAAAAAAAATCTTCCTGAAACTCAATTAATAAGCAGGTTTAAATTTTAAAACCCACATTTTGTACCTGTTATATATAGGGGTCTGGATGACATCTTCTTGCTTCAGGCATTTGGAATGTAACAATGAAAAGTAAAATAATCCTTTTCAGCTTCTAATAGTTGCTAAAAGTCAAGTCAGGAGCCAAGAAAATACAGTTCTGATCTCATGTTTGCCATCCCCTCTTGAAGTTACCTGAGCTAAAGGAGACCTTCTCATCTCAAAACAAATTCCATTATGTATCATGTTACAAGTAAAACTGAGTAGTCAATCCCAAAGGATTTACGGCTGGACAAGGATTAGCAGAAAAGAAATTTGGCTGTTTTCTCTTTTTGCTTCTAATTTACTTTTTTAAATGTCTGGCATGACCAAGACTTTTGCCTTTGTTTTTCCTTTAATAGTTAAAAAAAGCCTCATGCACTAAACTTTTTATGGAGACATCTTGAAGACTGAAACCAACGTGTGCTGCAAGTGGTCAATAAAATGGGGCACATTTATACTGATTTACACTTGACTAGAATATAAGTCTCATGTGCTGAGCCTTCTTGTCAAATAAAGCAGGACTAAAGGATTACACACAATCAACTTGTTTATTTAGCTGCATCTTTATCTCTATGTAAAATAACAGGGGCTATTAAATCTATGGAAATATCAAATGCTCCTGGCCTTGATGGTTTTTAAATTCAGTAGTATAGGACAAGACACATATTGATTTTTGGCTCCTCTGTTATTTGAGGTCTATAATGATGCTTTTCTGAATGAAATTCCATCAGCTTCCTTTAATGAAGCCTATATAATTATGACACTGAAGATTGAGAAAGAATCTACTGACAATGCAAATTATCACTCAGTTTTGTTGTTGAATGTTAATGTAAAATTTTGGAGAGCAATCCCCACGTGCAGAATGCAAATGATACTATCCTTGACTGTCTATATTGCACAATCTGGTTTAATAAAAGAGCAAAAGGTGCAGACAATACTATATTACTGATTTATATTTTTGATACACAGTCAGAAAAATTGGAATTGTTGGACATTGAAAAAGTGCAGCTGAAATTTATGGAACAGGTTTTGGTTAAAAAATGGCTTTCTTTCTTATTAACTGGATTAAGATATAGTATTCTAAACCTTCACACTGACTTGTTACAGATGGATTTTTTTCCCCTTCATCTATTGAGATGTGTTATGTCCTTTCTGTCCTCCTACATTTAAATTGAAACCACTGTCTGGTGCTATTATGATATCCATGGACATTATTGCCATAAAAGCGGTTGAAGCTGAAGGCGATTTGTTACTGCTAATTATCTATTTTGTTTAATAATCATAGATGTGCTTTACTGACATTTTTTGATATAAAACAAAATTTTGGTAAATGATGAGATTATTCAATTAACTGGAAAAAAAAGTTAATATATTTCCAGAATCAATAGACAATTGTTAAAATGCCTAGAAAAAATATTTCAAGAAAAATCTCTTTATTTGAAGAATCTAAATATTTCAAATCATTTTATTTTAAATTAATATTGACATAAATATTGTAGATAGTTAAAATTCCCATGTTGTAAAAATGTATATATTTCATCACACACACACACACACACACACACACACACACGAGGATTCATGTGTCAATAATCCCAAAGGTGCTTTTTTATAAGGCAGCTGGACTTTCCTGTTTTTTGAGTTGTTTTTTTTAAGATGTTTTGCTTTTCATCCAAGAAGTTTCTTCAGCTCAGAACTGAAAGTCATTGCTGCCTGAGTTTTGGCGGGCTGAAGCTTTCATTAGAAAGCCTGCCAAAGTAGATTATTGGGGAATGTGATTTATGACATATTACTGAAGTGGGAAAATCAACTTTGTAACATTGTAACCTTTGGGAGGGAACTTCAGTCTTGGTTTCACTTTTGAAAGTGCTGATATTTTGTAGCCAATAAATATGTTCTTTAAGGAAACCTCTTGCCTTCGAGTTCTCTTTTTACTGGTCTCATCTATCGGAACCATGACAGTATCTTTTTTCTTTCTTTTCTATTTTTCTTTTACTTTTATACTTTCTTTCACTTTCAGTTTTCTCTTCGATTTCTTTCTCTTTTCCGTTTCTTAGTTTGTGTTAGATTGTGTAAGTTTTTATCTTCCTTTTTAAAAATCATATAGAGTAGATGTATGCTATGCGGAGCATAAATCTCTAGCTTCTCCCTTATCTAAATTACATCTACCAGATGAGAATTGAAGTTTTATTTTATTTTTTTATTTTTATCTTTATCACAGGATTGTATTATTTTTCTGGAATTCAGATGACTCAGCACAATAGGAACTATTTATTTATTTATTTATTTATAATATGCTGCCGCATCACAGAGTTACCCCTCTGACAATGGAGACTTAGTTTCTCTTCTAATCAGTTCCCTTCTTTCAGTTAAAAGTCTTCATATACAGTAACAAGGGGAGGTTTTAGGAGATGATTTAGGTGAGGATGCATGTCTTTTTTTTCTGAATTTTGGACTTGGGGAATGCATATCTTGCAGGGGACAGAAGACGGTGAAATATTTTTAGGTGCAATTTCCAGAGATTGCTTTTCAGTGTATGACCCAGGAGAAGACACTGCAAAAAGGTGCTACGTATACACTTCTATGGGTTTTCTTTAGAGACTGAACCAGAAACCTTAGCAGCTATTTCCTGAATTCCAATTGTTCCAGCATTGTTCATTCTACGTATGTCCTGCCCTCCATGTGACATGTTTTTTTTTTCATGTTTGATAGAGCCTATCTTACATTTTATTTCTAATGACTACACCATGCACTTGTTCCCCAAGTAGTCAGATACTACGTCTCCTGTTTCGGGTGGTCTCACTTCTGTTTACAAAGGTTAGTGTTGCCTGTTTAAAAGAAGTATGAGTGAAAAAAAAATGTTTACCTCTAACCCCTTCCTTTCCTTTCCCTTCCCCTTCCCCTTCTTGCATAACCCATCTTGCAAATATGAGATAGGAGATATTGGGTCTTGTGCTTCAGGATTTGGGTTGATTAAATAACACCTCTAAAGGGCATTATTTAAATTTTTCTTTCTAAATACTTATTGGTAAGTAGGAATTCATATGATTCATTCATGTCACATTTACTAAGACACATTAGATACCTTCCTTCTCATTCACACCCTTCCCTCACTTTGTTTTGATATATGTTACTTTAAAAAAGATTTACCCAATGTAAATAGGAACAATTGTAGTATTACAGAGCAGGATTATGTTGCAGGGAAATGGAGAGGGAGGTGAGTGGAGAATATGGGGAGGGAGAGAAACAAACCTACAATGTAGTCTTAGTGGCTATTCTTTTTGACTCCATCATTAAAGGAAGTATTGAAGAATGTCTAGAGGGTGAAGAGAGCAAATGTCTGTTTTCTTTTCGATATGATAGCCATATTCAAGATACTCTTCCCCATACAATGGATTTTACCTAGTATTATCTTTGTAGGAAGCTGCTTTCAGCTGAAAAGCAGAAGTGAATAGTGGTGTCATGACATGGGATTAACAGTACAACTGGATAGTAAATCAAATGTTTGAGATGAGGAGTGAGGTGGAGGGGAAGCAGGAATGGGGGAATGGTGGGGGGGAGAAAAATGTCTAATGTAACACACATCACTAGAATAAGCTGTCAATATATTGTGGAGATAAGTAAAAAAAGATAATGTATAATTATCTAGCGAGGTTCTTGAGATCTGTATTTTAATGCTATGTTGGGAAATACACAACCTTTTTTCAGCAGCTAATCTCTCTATAATGAATCTAATAACAAGGTAAATATATCTAAAGACCATTCCGAGTAATAATTAGAAAGAAAGATGCTTTTTAGAGATGGTGCAAAATGTAACATCTCCTTCCAGTCAACCCCAGTTCTTTAACTATACTAAAAATGGAGGAAACAAAAAGGTTTGCAGCAATCAAATCATTATACCAAGCTGTTCCATCTATCAGGAAATTCCTCCTTATTTGGAATTTGAGTTCTATGGAGAATAAATCTACACTCTCTTCCTTGTGTAATCTTTCTAGTATTCCTGCTTAGGTGGGAAACCCTGTACCATTACAGACAAATGGCTGTCCAGTCTCTCTTAAAAACTTCCAGTGTTGGAGCATTCACCGCTTCTGGAGGCAGGTTGTTCCATTGGTTAATTGTTCTATCTGTCCGGAAGTTTCTCCTTAGTTCTAGGTTGCTTCTCTCCTTGATTAGTTTTCATCCATTGCTTCTTGTCCTACCTTCAGGCGCTTTGACTTCCTCTTCTTCGTGGCAACCCATGAGATATTGGAATACTGCTATTATGTCACCCCTAGTACTTCTCTTCATTAAACTAGACATACCCAATTCCAGCAACCGTTCCTTATATGTTTTAGCCTCCAGTCTCCTAATCATCTTTGCTGCTCTTCTCTGTACTCTTTCTAGAGTTTCAATATATTTTTTACATCGTGGTGACCAAAACTGGATGCAGTATTCCAAATGTGGCCTTACCAAGGCATTGTAAAATGATATTAATACTTCACGTGATCTTGATTCTATCCCTCTATTAATGCAGCCTAGCACTGTGTTGGCTTTTTTGGTAGCTGCAGCACACTGCAGGCTCATATTTAAGTGATTGTCCACTAGGACTCTAAGATTCCTCTCACAGTTTTAACTATTGAGCAAGAAACCACCTATACTATACCTATACATTTGGTTTTTCTTGCCTAAATGTAGAATCTTACCTTTTTCATCATTGAATTTTGTTTTGTTAGATAGTGCCCAATATTCAAGTGTGTCCAGATTCTCCTGTATCTTAAGCCTAACTTCTGGAGTGTTGGCTATTCCTGCCAGCTTGGTGTCATCTGCAAATCTGATGAGTTCCCCATCTATCCCCTCATCTAAATCATTGATGAAGATGTTGAAGAGCACTGGGCCTAGAACAGAGCTCTGGGGCATCCCACTACACACTTCCCTCCATGTAGATGCAGTTCCATTGAGGACCACATGCTGAGTATGGCTGGTGAGCCAGCTACGAATC
Source organism: Crotalus tigris (assembly GCF_016545835.1). NCBI lineage: Eukaryota > Metazoa > Chordata > Lepidosauria > Squamata > Viperidae > Crotalus > Crotalus tigris. Next base: position 2,974,229 of record NW_024096508.1, read on the forward strand.
CATCTGGTGGTGATGTTGTCTAACCCACATTTTTCTATCTTATTAAGTAGTTGGTTGTGATCTACTTTATTAAATGACTTACTGAAGTCCAAATAAAATGATGATGAATAGGCCTGAAAGATAAGAATGAAAAAAGCACAGTAGATAACTATACAGTATTAACTGGCCTATTCTTCGAGAAATTCTTTTGCCTATGACCCTAGAAATATGAGATAATAATTCAAGGAGAAAAAAATGAAGATTGGAGGATAATATGCATCCTCATGTCCTCACTACTCCCAAAAGTGGCTTTATTTATTGGTAGTACTCTTCCATTATTAGGGATGATACTATAAGACAGTGGTTCTCAACCTGAGGGTCGGGACCCCATTTGGGGTCAAACGACCATTTCACGGGGGTCGCCAAACAACGCAGTCCGCCATTTTTCCCCCCTTTTCCTTAGCTGTGCTACTCCCTTTTATTCTATTGGCTTTTGAAAGCCAATAGAATAAACTCTCTTGAATAGAGTCTAATTCTATTGGCTTTCAAAAGCCAATAGGAATTGTCCAGGCTGTTTCTGCCCTGCTGAGCCCGCCAAAAGTCCCATTCTGCAAATGGTGCTGCACCAGTTGAGTAGTCCTCGACTTACGACCGGTTGGAGGTTGCAGCATTAAAAAGATTGAGAACCACTGCTATAAGAGGACTAATGTTCAATCAGAATGGATTAGTGGGTAATTAATATTGGTTATTAATATTGATTCAGCACTATTTTCAACTGTAAATTCTCTCTTTACATTCCATACAACTAGAAAAATATGTTCATGGCAGTTTGTCTTTATGTCCTATTTCTATCCTACAACAGAAGTCAGCCTTCTATGGTATGGCTATTGAATGAAATATGTTTTAAAAACGAAGCAACTGAAAAGACAAGTTTGTAAGCTATGAAGCTGTCTGTTAATGCTTAGCGGTATCTGGACAACAGAGAGTATAGGCACAAAGCACTATCTTCTCTGCTGTAATGAAATTACTGCATTTCCAGTTAAATCACAGTAATTATTTCTAAGTGTGCAACTCTACCTATAAATTAGCAAATGCAAATTTCATGTTAATATGAAACAGAGTTTATTGATGCATTTGAGCACAGACCTGTCTCCACAAACAACCACACCAGGGTACAATCAATCAACAGCTGTGCTACTGTAAGTTGCTCACCTCTGCTTTAATTAATACACTATGCCAACTACTATCTAACTGTTCTTACTCAATGCCTTACTTACAACATTAAAGCAGATTTACAGTTTATTCTGCTTTTCTGCCCAGAAGTCACTCAAGGAACAATGAAAAAATTAAAACACAATAAGCTAAAACTGATTAAAAAAAATTATTAACTCACTCAAAGAGACTTTGTTAAAGAAGTACTTAACCTTACCTGAAAATTAAGCAATCTTCCATATCTTAGAACAACATAAAGTCATGTCCCATATACTTAACAAACAAATATTGGAAAGTATTGTCATCTTTAACCAGGTCTCAGCTGTGTTTTCAGTACTTATTGAACAGCAAAGGGGGCAATAATGGAATTCTGTGGGATGCACAGGCTAACAACAGATGCCAAGCAATAATCTCTTAGCCTTCACAAAGTAAGGACCATTATATTGTCCAGAAAAATATCACTGTTGATTATACTGATAGTCTACAAAAAATACTGGCAACTTTATCCCAGCCAAAAACCCAATCAAAATGATCCCAAATAACTAATAATCAAGTACTTGACTTGGCAAGTCACTACTTTTTAAATTAGTGTAGCCAGAAATGCTACATTTCAAATCAGCTAGAAATTTCTTAGCCCCCCCCCCCCCAAATCAGAAAATTATTCTTTAATAATGATTTTATTACTGCCTCCTCTAGGCAGGGAGAGATACATCTGTCCTACATGAAAGTTGTAAGTTTTTTCATGGGTGGGACATTTAGCTCTTGGCTGATTGAATCAACCAAGAAGGAAAAGGTTTGAGCATGCAGGTGCTAACCCTCATCTCTCTACCTGGTTTATCCATAACTTCATAAACTTAACCCCAACAACACCCCATAAAATGGTTACCATGGATATATCATGCTCTGCCCCATATTGGCACATAGGGTGATATAAATGTTTCAGTTAACATTGCAAAAGATATATTGACTAGTATTGATTAGATACATTGCATAATTACTGGCATTGAATGAATTATGCAAAACTTGATAAGTTATTATTAGTTCCTTTCATTTCCAAAAATATAAAAGTAAGAGTTTGAGAATTCCAGCTTTATTATATTGAGAAATCAACTGAGTTCAGTAAAAATGTAAGGAAGAAAACGGTATGGAAAAAGAGTAAAAAGAAAAAGAAAGAAAAGAAAGACTAGTAGAAGCTTGAAACCAACTTCCTAGCGGAGTAGTGGGTCAATCATCAGTAACTGAACTTATGCTTGTGATAAAGAGATGTCCATCATCCAATAAAAAATAAAAATAACATAAAATACAAGTAATATTTAAAATTATTTATTTAATTAATTAAAAAAAGAAAAAAACCTAAAAATCTCAAAGGACAAAGTCAATGGATCCCTAGATCTTTTTTTGCCATCAGTTTTCTATGTTTCTATGAAAATATTCATGCTTGGATTTCTTTAGTACATTCCTACAATATATATTCTTTAACTGAATTTGCTTTGGAAATGTGAATGGTTCTTTGTAATTCAAGCTACTATCACAACTCATTCTAGTAATGGCATGTGATTAATATTCTTCTTGCTTTGTTTAAATTATTCAATAAATATATTAATGACAAATCTTGGGATGGATTTCAGTCATTGAGATTGGTCTCCCCATAGATTGCTATTATATTTTAATTACAGGGTGGATTTCTGTATACCATGTTAGTTTCATAAATAGCAGTAGGCATAATTTTAGTTAATTTTATACTTAAGTATTACTCATTCTATTTTTTAAAATATAAAGATCAACTTTCTCTCACCAGGCAATGTCAGAGCCCAATGGTGATTATAGTCCTGCTGTTGTCTAATATAATTTTAGCTTGGTTCGTCTAATTCCCATAGTTATTTGTGATTTTTAAAAAATCACATAAAACTCTATATATAATTTTATGTCGCCAACCTTATGCTTCATAGTTTCTCATTTTGCCTAGACAGATCAATTTTTTTGCAAATGTTGAAGCCATGGGGTGGGAAAATGCATTTCTTTAATTTATTCTCCAAGAAAAAAAGACAAAACATTTTTGGAGAAAAAAATGAAATCTATTCAATATTCATTTTGATATCACCCTTTACCAATCTATTTGTTTGCTTGTTTTAGTAGGCTTACATACTATTCCAATAGTCAACCAACTCGTGAGTTGTACCTTGAATAGGATGTTTGTTATATTTATTCAACATAAAATCATAAATTAATCAGACAGTTATTATGTTTTCTAACTGTATTTATTTTAATGTGTTTTCAGAATCTTCTCCTGTGCTTATTTTTCCTTAGAGGCATGGCACATTCTGCCTATGACAAGTTAACGGAAAATATTTATGTAGAATATGTAAGTAACTTGACTCATTTGTATCATAGAAAGATTTTGTGGGAACCATGCCAAAATGCCAAAATTTTTTTCAAATGTTCCGTTCTATTGGAAAATAAGAGAAAGTCCTGCGAGGAAAAATAAAAAAGCAACCTTTCTCTCTTCATTTGCCCCACTCCTCTATGCTCTCCCTCTATGCTCTCCTATCTGTACATTTGTCCAATGCACAATTTTTACAAATAATCTTTCTGACTAAAATGCTCTGAGCATTACTTTTATGAAGTGCTTTTGCAGATTTTCCAATCATAAAATACCCAGTTCAAATAATATCCATTTATGGGTTGGTTTATAAACATGAGATTAGAAATGTTAGTATCCAAATGGAAACCAAAGGAATTTCTCCCCCATCAGTGATCCTCATCCAACTCAATTTAAAGCATATTGAATATTTAGATGGACTGGTGGTCCAACTCATTATAAAGATGATTCATATGCTCATATTATTTTCCAATGGATTTATATTCCAATTTGAGGAGCCACAAAACAGCTTTCAATTTACATCATGTTTCCACTCTTTGTTCTTAATGGAAGGGACATTTTTTGCATGGGAAATGGGGTTATAAATGAAGACTTGCATGACACCCATCTAATATTTTCCAGCAAAGTTAGTACAAAAATATTCTGTGCCACCAAAAACCCACTAAATGTTCAAACTTCAATATATATTCCTCAGTAACAAATGTACAGTTAGATAACATATAAAGAATTATGAATGACTAATTATATTTTGCATATTTACGGCAAAGACAATTAGCAAATAGCTTTTATATGCAAAATAAATGAAAAAGTAATTAAGATGCACTAACCAGAGCAGCAATATCTAGTCTGTTGTCTTGTGATTCACTCTAACAAACATAATAATTATGCATTCATTGTCATATAATTAAAACAGCTCTGTCCTTTAGAAAACTGGTTATTTACTGTATAATAATCTGAATAGCTGCAGAGTTTTTCATAATAGTAAGGAGGATAATTAAAACATAACTTCATGAAGTCTGCTTATCCAGAAGACTATTATAATAAACTTGGGTAAGAGACCAATTTCTGATGGGATTTCAGATTTCTAACAAGCAGGTCCTTAAGTTAGACCCTTAAGGGTCCTTAAGTTAGACCCATGCCTGAGTGAATTGTCCTCTAAATAAATCTATCATTCTATATTCCACTAATATTTTGTTTAACTTAGTACCTCTGTTATACCAATTCAACCCACAAATGAGTAGTGTAATCCACAGTGCAGATGAACCACAGCCCTTGCATTGAATCCTGTCATTTTAATTAAATCCATTCATACTGAACTCAGATAACATATTGCACAAGTTGTGGAGCATGTTGTTAAACTAACTCATCCCTCCAGCCGAGATTTGACTCCTAATTCAGAAGGTGATAAGTGTGCTCTGCATAGCAATACCCTTGAGGACAATTTGGAAATAGCAGCTTGTGCAAATGGTAAGGGTGATCTCCAAAGAGGTGATAAACTGATCGAAAAAGAATGTATGGATTTCCTAGACATTAAAGGCTCATTAAAAATAGCAGTGATGCTTAAAGCCTTTAATACTTTAGGACCTATATAGGGGCACTTCTCCCAATATGTGCTGCATTGTCATGGTGTGTGGGAATGACCTTGGGAGACAGGAGGAAGTGCCATTGTCTAGGCTGCCGTTCTTCATCCTATCTCCCAAGGTCATTCCCACACATCATTATAGGAATGGAGGCTTCCTAATGACCTATGGCTGTGAGAAGTGAATTCTTTGAGCATAAGATAGGAGTCCTTCTCTCTTGCTGAACTCCAGCTTTGGATATCCTTCCTCCTGGAGTGTTGGTACTGAGGTAGCAAAGGAGAGCTTTCTGGTCTTCAAGGCAAGTATCTTACACAGAATCCATATCTCAACATTAAACAGCTAGTGGCTCAAGGAATTAATTTCCTCTGTTGCCTGGTATATAAACAGTTCTAAAGGATGAACAAAAGTGATAACAGCTCAGGGATCCTCTCTTGATGTTGGAGTGGTACCAGCATCTTTCATCAGGTTATGAGTTTGGGGCTGCAAGGATCTGAGTGGTTAGTGGCATACAAGACTTATACTTTTCTGTAATTCTTTGATTCCATCTACTGCTCACCTAGTCACTATATACCAAGGCTATTGCAGTATATCCTCCAGCCCTTTTCCACCTGTGGCTCTGGATCCATCCATCATACCTCCATGTACAGACACCAAGATTTCTCTCTGAGCAGACTGAAGGCCTGGTTGGGATTATTGTCCGTCCCTGGCAGCCACCATCCATTCCTTGATAGTGTCATTGTCACTGTTGGTGAGAGTATTATCTGCTTTGGGGCACAAGGTGAAGATGTGGCTTTTCACTCTCACCTTTGGAAAGTAGCAAATACAATCTGGTTGGGTGTTTTGTCCTACAATATTTTTTCTGTACATCCTAGTTGTTTCATGGCATTGATCTGCATTACTATATATTTTAAATTCTGTGTTCTTAATTATTTTTTAACATGATGTGCCATAAGATCCCGGAATAGTAAGCAGGTTACAAATATTTTTTGTAAGTAAAATATATTAACAGAAAATTTCTTGCACGCTAGGTGATGGGGTTACTTCCAAACTGATTGGACCCTGATTCTTTTATGATACATCCAGCTCTCAGTCTAGTTCATATTTACATGAAGATGGCAAAATCTCTGACGATTGAATTTTTAAGGTAGATTTTTTTTAAAAAATGCAGCTTTTGAAAGTATCCATACAAATGCAGAAACTGAATATAACAGTATGAGTAACTGCATGTTCATCACCCTGAATTAGAAAAAGCATTGTACTTACATTCTTAGTTCTCTAAAACTTTATTAAACTTTATTAAGAGTTCTTCAGAGACAATATCAGTATAGTCAACAGATTTCCAATGACCACACATTGTATTCCATTTCTTTGCATTTGCAGATGCCAGGAGATGTTGCTTATGTTTTGGTCATAAATCTACTTTGTTATTTGCTACAGCCATTGGAATGCAACATGTTGTCTGGAAAGTGAAGCCAAAGGCTCAAGAGAGGGAGCAATTGCTGAATATACAGTATCTCAACATCCATATCTTTGGGTAACCTGAATTTACATCAAATATTCTAACCATCTAAGCTAGGTATGGTAAAAAAATCTTGCCATTTAAACAACTGGGAGCTAAGACCTCTTGCCGATTCCTGTAAAGCATTTAGAGGACATCCAGAACTCTGATGTGCACACAGATTACAAGTTCAGTACATGAACTGAGAATACATCTTGGAATATGTCTCACGTGTTCTGAGATGGAGAACTCTAACTGCCAACAAAGAGACACTTTTTGAAATCCTTAACTCCTCTCTTCATTTCATAGCCCCTACCCTTTGCAATAATGGATACAGAAAAGGAAAGATCATTTTTCAACCATTGTGGAATCAGATTCTTTGCTTGGAGTTTTCCATGTTATTACTGGAATGAGCATTTCTTTATTTCCTTCTGGAAAATTCTTCTTTAAGCATCCATTGTGGTTTGTTTATTTGTTTAATTTAAAAGCTTTCATAAAACATGGACACATTTCTTTCTACTCTTTCTCAAAATAAATAAAATTTATTTATAAAATAAAACTTCCCTCATAGTCAAGAGCGAAGACTGAGGCACATGCCATTTTGTAGCCTAGCAGAACTAAAGATTTGGTCATTGATATGATGGGACAAGCCATCTGGAAAGTTACCAAAACCAGAATATTGCTGTCTCCACTCTCAAGGAAATTAGAAGATTGCTATTGCTACATCAGTATCTTCCCCAACTACTAAATAGGAAGTGCACTTCTCTATTTTTAATACTCTTGCTGCCACTGCAATGGTCCATAATGGCAAATTTCTTGGCAATCAAAACACTATTTTTCATTTACCCATGCCTAGCATTGATCAAGGTCACGATAATAGGGGGAAAAACCCTCTATTTTAGGATGGCCAATAACAAAGTCTCCTCTGAGAAATTTCACCCAACCTCTGGAATGAAAGCCATTGTACTGTTCCACAGGAATGTGCTGCATGCTTTCATGGTAAAATCTATTTAGCTCATGGATAAATTGCATGCTTTACATATAAAAGATCCCATCAGTTTGATTTCCCAGTGTACCTTTGGGAAGAGGATGGAATCTCTTCTTGTGATACACATAGATGATAGTTCTAATCCTAATCTTCCAATAGGACTAGCAAAATAATATATTTATCTCTCATTACTTTACTTTCCAATTTCTTGGGAAAAGCACAAGCGAGGTCATAGGAAAGGAAATGACTTTGTAGTCAAGACCCATCCGTGTCTTCACAACATGCTAAACCATAAATCCAGATTACAAAACACAGTTGCTGAGTTCGTCTAACATGCATGCTTTAATAACAGCACATTGTTAGAACTAGCTCTCCTCACTAAACTGAACCAATCCCAGTTTAATGTAGTCGTTTGTTGTGTAAACCCAACCATACAGATTTTTAGCATATTATTCAAGTGATCTTTGTGGCCATGTCCTATTTTAGCAAGAATTATCATTATATAATAATAATAATAATAATAATAATAATAATAATAATAATAATATTCAATTCGATTTACAGTCTAGGACTGGTAAAAACTTAACAGTTCAAGTCCTAACCAAAGACCTAAGAGCTATGATGGTAGCATCTGAGTATATAGGCAGTTCCAAGTAGGTTTATTTTGGTTTATTACTACTACTACTACTACTACTACTAGTAGTAGTAGTATATGGTACTAGTATATATGGTATATCTATGGTATATCGTCATGGGACAAAATGGCACCTTTCTCATAGTCACTTGTCCTAGTGCAGGGTTGTCAAACTCGCCCTATCACGTGACATGTCACGATGTATCATAACTTTTTTCCCCTTCCCAGAGCTGGGGTGGGTGTGGCTTCCATGTGATACATCTGGCTCATGGGCCAGCAGTTTGACACCCCTGTCCTAGTGGATCATTTAGAAAGTTCTACCTGACACAATATTAAGGAAGTGAGTCCCAAATATTTCATTCTGTGCTATAATTTTTCTTTATAAGAAGGTCACTTGATTCTACCAATATTATGAAAACCTCTTAACATCTGATCTGCTGGACTGTTCACAAATGAACACACCAGCAAGTTAGCATCTGCAGCATAGCACTACATCACAAACAAGAAATTCAAATTCATATACCGGTTTCTATTGAGATTGCAACCTTCAATAAGAATCGTAGCTCAGGGGGCTTTGAGATCGATTCACTCCAGAGGTCATTCTCCACTGCTGAGTCAGTGTTCTTCTCCTGTTTTTGAGTTGTCAACCAAGATATCTTCTAAGATGCCAAGATGGTAGATGAAGCATTATGATGTAGTCAGTGGTGGGATTCAAATACCTGAACAACCGGTTCTCTGCGTGGACACGGCTTCCAGAAGTCTGTTCTAGGCCTGGGCCTCTGAGGCCCAGAACGGATTTCCAGAAGTGGCATCCACACACTTCTGGTGGGTCGTTCTAGGCCTGGGAGGCCTTGCGAAAAAGGGCTAGGACTTCAGCCAGTTCGCCAAAGTCAACAAAAAGTTGGCTACCGGTTTTGCTGAACTGGTGCGAACCGGCTGAATTCAACCACTGGATGTAGTCTATCTGCTATTTGGGCACTTTTGACACCCCTGCATGAGGAAAACACATACACAGTATGAAAATTGCTGTCCTTATTTCTCAAAATGACAGGGACCAATAGTAGGAGCAAATATAGTTAGAGAGGGTAAGTAAGACCCCGCTTCAAATATTGGCACTATCAAAAGTTGGTGAGTACTCTTTGAGTTATCTTCTTCTCTCCTTAGCCTCCCTCTGGAATATAGAGATAATCCTTCTAATTTACCTTACACATTATTGTGAGGATGACAATCCTGCACACGAGTGATGTGTTTTGAATATTTTTAAGTGTTATGCACATGCTTAGTTGAATAGGTTACAAAGCAACTTAAAAGGTGAGACACACTGCCCCTGGTAAATCTGTGCCAGTTCCTCAAGAGCTGGGAGACATCCCGCAACCATAGAAAGGAAAAGAACTTCACACATCTTGACTGTTTGGGATATCAAGAGATCAGAACTAATAAACAAAAAAATAGAGTTACCTGGGTGCAGCAGGAAAGGAAGGGCTTTGAAAAGGTGTAAATAACTGCACATTTCAGTTTGCAGGAAAATCAACAGTGAGAGGCCTTTAGAAAAAAGGAGCAGAACAGCTCACAAAGCACCATAAGTGGCATAAATCAAACAGCATTTGCCACAAGCTGGGCTTATGTTTGACTGCAATAATCCAGAAGCGAACATGGATTCTGAAGAAGTCGCTTCTTCAAACTTTCATGCAACAATTAAGTATTCCATTGTCATGGCTCAATTAAATGGTATGGCCTGAGAAAATTGGGGATTGTAAAGTGAGGATGGAATGTGCTTTGATCCTCCTTCCAGGGTTATTGTTTCATTAATAAATGAACATGTCATTTGTCTCACCAGAGGGAGCTCATGCCCTCCAGGCTTTCTTCCCTTTTTTGTTCAGGTTTTATAAAGATGAATTTCCAGTGCTCTGAAATACCATGGATTAGAAGTTAAGCCTGACAGCACTTCGGGGAGTAGTGGGCTTAAAGAGTCCCACACAGGTCTCCAAAGCATTTGTTTACTAATAGAGGAAACCGACAACCGTCTGCAGCTGCTGATATCGTATTACCATTTGGAAAGACAGTCGTGGAGATAACAAATCACACAGTTTTAATAATTACTCCTGCGTTACTCCCCCCCCCTCTTTTTCCCCCCTTTTCTTTTTCTTTTTTGTTTCCAGCATGATGCGAAGGCTGGATTCCTTCCAAATTAACAGATAAAAACAGTATGGAACTTTTATCTTTTCATGATAACGACAACACATCCTGTTCTGCAAAAAGTTTCCCCCGCTGGATTTTTTTCACCCGTCTTTCTCAAGTTTCGGTAAAAGGTAATTATACTTTATAATTCTGCTATTTTAATCTTCACTTTAGAAGAGGAGGATGAGGATGAAGAAGAACCCACCACTTTCATTGATTTTGAGCCATTTTGAGCCAAAATGCGAAGCAAAGGAACGTATGGTATTCCTCACACTTGCTTGTGAATACAACCCCTCCTTGAGCAAACCTATCATCCAGGCTCCATGCACAAACAGAGCTGTTTTGCATTCAAATTAATACCTACTTTAATTTGGATGCAAAATAGCTCCATTGGCACCATTATTTGAAACACACACATAGAGTTAGCTAAGTCATTTGGCAGTGAATGGGGAGGAAGATACATTTCTTCTTTTTAAAATCATAAATTGAGCTGACACTAAGATTGGTATATTTTAATATCAATAGATTAGCCTTAAAGGGGAAACCCCATTTAGGAAATCTGCATTTTTAATATGCTCGGTAGGAGTGTTTTAAAAAGTGCCCGTCTCAACAAATACTGGATCTCACTGGGCTCCTTTGAACAGGGGAAATGGACTAATTTCTGGCAGTGCAGAAAGGAGATAAATCCAACATAATGATATTGTCACCATGAAACCTGCAGTCTAGGAGCATCAAGGTAAACTAAATTTTTGCATTGCTTATGATCAGCCCAAGTACCTTAAATGACTTGAGATGTCTCTTCTTTCTTTCTAGAAAAGTCTTATTTCCAGGATCATCTTAGCAGATGCAAAGTGGAGGGCTTTCTGGGAAGGTATGGGAAAGGTTGAATATATTTTTCAAGAGATAGTAAAGTTTCTGAGCTATGTGTATATTTAGATTAATAAATAGTTTAATTTATCACAGCTGAAGATTTCTGCAGCCACCCATATGGGGAGAAATTAGTGTGTGTGTGTGTGTGTGTGTGTGTGTATGAATTCATTGAAGTTTAAAGAGAAAATGCTTTTATGAACATGTAGTGTACATGCATTGCAAATTCAGAGTTAAGGATAGATGTACACACACAAATAACATAAAAAGAATCCTAATCCATCCTTTTCTACTCTGGGAAAAACAAGAAGCATCAGGTTCTGATGAAATGAATTTTCCCTTATTGGGATATTTTCATGAAACATAAAATTTAAAAAGCAACCTCTGATTCTTTCTACTGAATGATTCATCATAAAGAAATAAGCCTGGTTATATAAAGGAGTGGTCATAGTTCTGCTAAGAAGGATCTTGCCCAGGGAATCTACAGCATTGAAGGCCACATAGACAACAGTAGTGTCTAATGTTATTATTTTATAGTCATTATTTTATAGTTGCCATTGTACATCTGTTGAGATCTAGAACACGTCCTATATGGAATTAAGCCTGCCTCCTGAGGTGTGACTTATATCTTGTGAAATAGCAGGCTTCTTACAAAATACAGACAACAACTCTTCTCGTAGTAACATTAGTAACATTATTTAGTAACATTAATAAATAAAATCCCCCTTATAATTATTACTTTGGAATGTAAAAGCAATTGTTGATTTAATATTTGGAATTCTGCTGCATTCCCTTCCTGCATCTTTGCTGAAATAAAAATTGTTCTCTTCCCTCTGCCCCACCATCCCTCCAACAACTTGTCCTCTTTTGTCTTACTAAAGGACAAAAACCTCCTAGGATGCTGATCTGCCCCTGCCGTCTTGATGTTGCCATCAAGGAAAGTAGGAGCATTACATTGGTCCTCATTGTTCTTTCCTAAAGCCTGATCTCATTAGCCTAACCCCTTAACACTTAGGTTCCAATCAACAGTGAGCAGGGACAGAGGGGGAGAAATATTTGGAAGTTTTTGTTTAAAAAAAACAAAAACCCGAAAGCCCCTGGCACTAGTGCAAAGGGAAACTGAGGTTTGAATCTTGTAGCCTAGTGAATTTGCTGCTGTCTGAATTCTACAGCCATCATCATCTCAAGAAGGCCCTAATGAAAACACAACAGTCAAGAGATGTTCTTCCTCTTGCATTCCCTGGTTCTCTGTAAGGATTGTTTCTTTGAAATGGGATGATAAGCCAGCTTTTGATGCTGCTTACAGCCATCTCCAAATGCAGCATTCACTCTCAATAGCCTAAAAGAGAGGGAAGAAAACAAAACCAAATAAAACCAGATCATCTCTCTCTCTCTCTCTCTCTCTCTCTCTCTCTCTCTCTCTCTCTCTATATATATATATATATATTATATATATATATATATATATATATATATATACACATATATATACATACATACACACACATACACACACACACACACACACACACACACACACACACACACACACACACACGGTTGTATGATGTGTGTGAGTTCCAGCACCTTTTTTTTTTTAGAAAAAAAGCACTGTGTATATGTATATGTATATGTATGTTCTGGGAGTATTCTGAAGTAAGGTTGCTTTATTTTATGCTATCCATCACTTCACAACAACCTCCTGGAAAAAGAGATGTGTAGAGGCTGTACTGTGATGATGAAGTGGACAGAAGATATGGCTGCAGTTTGAAAAGAGAAATAAATAAAAAAAAACAAAAAACTATTAGACGTGGTCTGGATTGTGCCTGCACTTGCCAGTTTGATAAGACTGATAAGGGTAACCAGTAGCTTAGGACAATCGATTCCTCTCCATAGGAGATCAGCCTGAAAGCACACATCTTCTCTCCTATTTATATGAAAGCAACACTTTCAAGATGTTTTATCATCCTACCACAAACATAATGTGGAGCTACAAATGAAATTTCTTTCTTCTTTTTAACACTTGAAGTAGAGTTAAAAAAAAAAAAAGAGCATTTAAGGAAGTCTATTGAGGAAATCAGTAAACCCGAGGAGAAAACCCAGTTTTTTTTTTCCCTTGCAGCCTGATGAGCCCAAGTGTCTGATTCCAAACTGAAATGGATATCTAATTATTGTTTCACATTATTTGTTTAGTTGGTGTTATGGCCTCTAATTTGCCTTTAAATGATTCATTTAGTGTTTAAATAAAGCTCATTTTATTTAATAATGTTTTATTTAACCAATCTTTGCTAATGTCAATACGCTCTTTGTTTAACCTTCTTAAAGGGAACATTTTCTCAGCTCTGAAACAATTAGGAATTATTACAGCATATGGGAGCAGGGATGTACTAAGTAATCAACAAATGGTATTGTGATATGACTGAGATTAGAATACCTCCCCCACCCCAAAATATTGTCACAAAGGAAGAAGAGACAGTTTCCAAAAGATGTGCATTTTTATCACATAAAAGAGGGATTGCATGTTATGAGAAAAGCCTCACATCCCCAAAGAGATATTTTTTAAAATATGTACAGAGAAGTGAATGCTTAATCCCCCCACAACACTTGCAGATTCTTCCCTATAAATGCCCCCACTTTCCCAAGGCTTTTTAAGTATTCTCAGCTGGTCAAGGATGGAAGTCTGGAAAATGATTATTGAAAGGCCCGTAAATGGAAAAAATAAATCAAGCTTAACCTTAGCTTGACTTTCTTTGGCCAAACTTGACTTTATGGACACATCCAAGTGGTTTTCTTGAGAACAATAAAGAAATGGTTTACCACTCTCTTCTTCCTGAATATTTAGGATTCCCAGTCTAGTGTACAATTCTGGGATTTCCAACCCAAATAGTAATCAGACATGACCCTGCTTAGTTCTTGGAGATAAGACAAGTTTGGCTAGGTGGTGCCATCTAGCTAAACAAGAGACATTCTCGCCCCCCCCCCATACTATAAAGGAAAAAACAAGAGGGGTTAAATGCTTTCTTCTCTTTTTAGCCATTCCCCATAGAAAATGTTAAAAGTCAACTTCCATAAGACAATGCTAAATTGACCACCATATGTTGATACTTTTACCTGTCTTAGAGGACCACATGGCTCAGGATCATATTTCAGCAGTTAAAGGCAATAAGGAGGGGCAATTCCTATGGCTGGCCAGAAAAATAAAGCATTTGGACTGGACTGGGCAGGTAAATGAATATAATGGAACTTGGCTTTCTGCAACCAGAGATTCCTGTTAATTTGATCTAGCTGTCTCTCAATTAATAGAAACCTTTTGTGAAATAGGTTTGCTTGGCACCATCTTGGAGGCATTCTACACTATTCAACCATTGCCCTTGGAATTTGGCTATGAGTGACAAGGGACGTTAGATAAGAAGGCTTAGCAAAGAATGAAAAGTAGAGATGAGGATAACTGGGAAGAATCCAGGGGATGGTTCACCCAACTCATTTAACAGGGTCAATGGCAAAGTAAACATGTTGTGAATGTAGCATAAAGCAGTGTTTGGAAACTTTGACAACTTTAAGATGTATGGATTTCAACTCCCAAAATTTCCTAGCCAGCATACAACCAATTGTAGGGGTTTTTTTTGGACCCAGCTATATCCACCCAGTTAGTCATTATAACCTATAATCCAAGCAATATTCAGCTCTGTTTAATCAGACTTCCAAGAGAAAAAGTTGAAACTAGAAATCAACAAAGTTCCCTACCACAAATCTCATTGATAAAGTTCTGGTAGCCATAGAACACAACGTTCTAGCACTGATCAACTGTGTCATCCAAGACACCCCTATTGTTACCTTCCACTTACCATAATAAAGAAGAAGTTAGTAATATAATAAAGGTTTTTTGAGATACCGAGCATTTTACTGGACAAAATAGGCATTCAGCTTCCTCATAATAGGGCAATCTTAGACACAATTTGATTAGTAGGACTTGAGCCTCCTGATGATGCCTTGTACTCAATCAGAAGAAAGTTAGGATTCCCTCCACATCTTACAATATATTAGAACAGGGTGGGGTTTTTTTTGTTTTGTTTTTTTTTTAAAGCTTTTATTATATTCTCACCCTACAGGGAAAGACAAGGGTTTCAACAAGCAAAGTTATTATCTTCTATGAAGTCAATGTTTATATGCGATATGTGTGGTTCAACTCTGAGTGCAGCTGATGTTATGTGAGATAATACAGCTCTCTTCCTTTCTGTACAATTGGCTGAAAGGTTGGTAATTAAGGTCAGAAAGAAACATTTGACAGGGAGATTGATAAAGAGGATAATGCTTCTTGGGAATACCCAAGCCTGGATTTGGGGTCATATAGCCCAGATCATTGTGCCTTAAAGCTGTAAAGTGTACTACAATTTTTTGTTTAAAAATGTATTAGATATACATTTTCTGTCATGGGATGTTTTATTTATTCATGCAATGAAATATTTAAGCATACCATACCTTGACTGTAAATATCTAGATGATGATGAGATGGCAGTAAAGAGATGCAAAGACTTTTAGGCCAACTAGTGGTGATATGGAAATGAGCAGATATTATGCCTAATATTGCTACTGTATTACCACCCTCCTCCAATTTAGTTCTGGGAATGTGAGGAACAGTATTCTGGATTTGAATCTGAGTTCATTCCCCTAGATGGCAGAAAATGCAGCTGACTGAAATACAAGGCGTATTTAGGTGAGAGCCTTTTCAGTCTTACTTATAGTATACTAACTTAGTAAAGATAGTTAATAATTAAGACTGAGTGTGGTTGGCCTCATTCACCCTAGTAGTCATTTTGTCATTGTGCAAACAAACCCTTTATTTTATGTGAGGGTTTATAGCATTTTCTCAAATTAGCCCCACAATTGATGCTATCCCTGATCTAAATAAAGTTTTATTCTAGCTGTTCTTTCTATCAGGAAACACCTCAAGATATAGATATAGATATAGATATAGATATAGATTATAGTTTACCCCAGTTTAGGTAAACTGGGTGAAGGGCATTTTACCTAAAAGGCCTAAAAGTTGATGCCAAATACTGGAGTGATTTCCAGGGAATGGGTGTCATCCTACCCTCCCTTCTTTTGGCACTTATTTCAGGGCTCTTATTTGACAAGAGGCTTTTTATGAATTTATTTATACTTGAAGGGCCATCACAGGGAAAAGTGGGTCAATTTGTTCTCCAAAGCACGTGAGAGCAGGATAAGAAGCAATAGGTGGAAGCTGGTCAGAGGGACATCCAACTAAGGAGGAATTTCCTCACAGTGAGAAGGATCCATCAGTGAAGCAGCTTGTCTCCCAGAGCTGTGGATGCTCCATCCTTGGAGGTCTTCATGAAAAGATTGGACATTTGTCCAGGATGGAGTAAGGGCTCCTAATTTAGGCAGAGGGTTGGACTAGATAAGAAGATTTCCAAGGCCTCTTCCAGCCCCATGACTCTATTTCTTGCTCTCTTTTTCAAAGATATGGAGCTGCAGGCTGTTTTGCAAATGAATTAGCCCTTGGGTGAACAGTTAATTCCTTTTGGCTGTCTAGAATCTCTGGCTACTCAGACTTGGCTGGATGACCCTTATGTTCTCCAGCAATGAGAGAGATCCCCAAAGTCTCTTGCTCCCCACTTGGCACCATGCTTCATTCATGAATCTCCAATAATGCCCCTTGTTCAGAGGAAACCCCACCAAACTCAATAGGTTTTTAAAATGGCTAAAGAGCTGCTCTTTCAAAAAATGTCCCCTCCTCCATCCTCCTGCGGAAAAAGCCTCAAAGTTTTCTACTTTTCCTGTAGCTAAATATGCCATCTGCTTTTGAGACCAAGTCCCATTCAAGCAAAAAATGACACCCTTTGTTTCTGGCCTTGTACCCCCCACACTCTCCCCAACCATCCATTTGGAGGCATTTGCACCCCTTGTGCTAATTTTTTCTCCTCGCAGCTGTGGCAATTAGAAATGTGTGCTTAATGGAGTGTCATGTTAATTGTTGCCCAGTTAACCAATTTTCTCCCTTTAATTGCCGATTGATTAACCTATTGAAATGTTAAGTGACTCAGTTTCTCCCAGTGCAAACATAGGAACTACAGCCGCTGGAGGGGAGGAAAGCCTACCAGACTCCGAAGTGTGCTGGTATTCTCTCCTCTCTCTCTTTCTCTTCCTCCACACACCTCCCTGGGCTTTTTAATTAGATGAGACAATTTGACATGTATTTGTCTGCTGGAAAGGTTATCAGCTCTGGAGGTGACCCGGGAGGCTGTGCTGAACAGAGCATCCTTAATAGAAAGGGTTTTATGGGGAAAGATTGCTGTACTCAGTTGCATTGTAATGGTAATTACCATGATTTTGCCTTCCTCCTTGTCTCCTATACATTTTTCTCTTCCTCCTCCTCTTATGTATATTCTTCCTTTGCCACATATGTGTGCAATTGCTTTTACCGCTGGTGTATTTATTTATTTTTATCTGACCTTTATTATTTTTATAAATAACTCAACCAGCAAACATAATAATACTCCTCCTTCCTCCTATTTTCCTCAGAAAAACTAACTTTGTGAAGTGGTTTGAGTTGAAGAGAATGATTGGCCTAAGGTTACCCAGCCAGCTTTCATGTCTAAGATGGAACTAGAATCACAATCTCCTGGTTTTTAGCCTGATGCTTTAACCACTAGATCAGTGGTTCTCAACCTTTCTAATGCCGTGACCCCATAATACAGTTCCCCATGTTGTGGTGACCCCCAAGTGGGTGTGGCCACCAATAAGAGGGAATAGGACAGCTAGGGAAAAGGGAAAAAATGGCGGACAGAGTGGTTTGGTGACCCCCGTGAAATGGTCATTCGACCCCAAATGGGGTCCCAACCCACAGGTTGAGAACCACTGCACTAGATCATCCTGGCTCTCTGTACCTTATACATGTAACTTATTCAGCAGTCATTGGTTTGTAATAAGCATGCAAAGAATAGCTCTATGGGGATGAATTAGGGGAGAATACTTTCAATTGTTCAATGCCTAAAGTCCTGGTTGTATTTTAATTAAAAATAATGAAGAGGGGGTATATAATAATATGATCTATAGTGTCCTGTTAAGGTTTTGCCCAATGTATTATAAACATAATAATTGAGTTGGTCTTGCAGTTATGTATATATTACTATCATGGCTTTCTGATAATGAAAGGATGGATTAATGGTATGAATTAAATGGGTCTGCCCAGAAATAATCCCCATAAAGATCCAGTGTGGTTGCTCTCAGGGAAGTAATAGATAACCAGTTCATCAGTGTAGTGGAATCATTACACATGTAAGATAGGATATTCCTGGTAAAACTCTAAGTTGGGCAGTGAACTCAGTCCTTTTACTTATATTTATCTTATATTTCTTTAAATTAAATTCTACTGTTAGAGATACTGTATCAATGAAGACTTGTACTTACTATGGAAATATGAAAGTCTATATTTTTATTTTATTTATTATTTTTATAAATAACCCAAGGCAGTGAACATGCCAAATATTTTTCCTCCAATTTTCTTCACAACCACAAGCATGTGAGGTGGGTTGGGCTGAGAGAGAGTGAATAATAGCCCAGAGTAATCCAGCCAGCTTTCATGCTAAAAGTGGGACTAGAAATCACAGTCTCCTGGTTTGTAGCCTGGAGCCTTAACCACTAAACCAAAGTAGTTAAACACACATACAACACTTATATGAATAATAGAAAAACAGATTTGGAAGAGACCTTGGAGGACTTCTAGTTCAACCCCCTGTTCAAGTAGGGGACCCAACACCATTTCAGATAAATGGTTCTTCAATTTCTTCTTTAAAACCTCCAGTAATGGAGCATCCACAACTTCTGAAGGCAAGCCATTCCACTAGTAATTGTTCTGTCTATAAATTTCTCCTTATTTATAGGTTGGTTCTCTCCTTGATTAGTTTCCATCCATTGCTTCTTGTTCTATCTTCTGGCTTGGAAACTAGATTGACCAACCTCTTTTTTGTGGCAACCCCTTAGATATTGGAACACTATTATCATGTCACCCCTAATCCTTCTTTTCAGTAAATTAGACATACCAATTTCCTATAACTGTTCTTCATATGATTAGCCTCTAGTCCCCTAATAATATTTGTTGCTCTTCCCTGCACTCTATTCTAGAGTCTCAATATCTTTTTTAAATCATGGCAATCAAAACTGGATGCAATATTGCAAGTGTGGTCTTACCGAGGCATTATAAAGTGGTACTTCATGTGATCTTGATTCTATCCCTCTGTTAATGTCACCTACTACTGTGTTGGCTTTTTTGGCAACTGCAGCACAATGCTGGCTCTTATTTAAGTGATTGTCCACTAGGACTTCAAGATCCTTCTCACAGTTATTACTGTTTTACCATTCTTGAAAGCTAACTGTTGAGTTAAAAATAAGTTTACATAATCAAATCTTAAATTGATATAACTTTTACTGCAAATAAAAACATCCCATTTAAAAATCTGGCATTTTAACAAAGTAGCATTTTCTTTGCTCTCTTACTATAGCAGTAATTTTATGACTTTAATAAGATAATATTTCATTGTTCTATTACTATAACAGATGGACAGAAAAAAAAATAAAAACAAAGCAAACATGTCTTGAATTGACAGCTTTACCAATTAAAATTGCTGGTCTGTAATAAGTTATAAAATAGTGTAAATATTTAATTGCCTAATAAGAAATTGTTAAGGATTTCTGTATTTTATAAATAAGAACTTAGTTCCATTAATTGAATAGTTGTCCACAAGGATACTAAGGACAGTAGTTTAGCGCATAAAAGGGGAAGCTTTCTTCTTAATTGATTGTAATGTCTCATTTTTTAAAAAAATCATTGAGAGATTTTTGATAAAGTACAAAGGACTACAGAAAATTACACAGAATATAGTCCATCAAACTATGAATCAATCTCCAGGTACGGAAACAAAGATGAAAAAGGGCAGACAACATTTCCAAGGAAAAAATGCAAATCTGTTACACTTTCTTCTCATTCTTTCTCTGTCTGGTCCAGAGAAAGTAAAGCCATTAAAAGCTGTTTTGCCTATACTTTCCTCTTTATGGTTCCCACAGCCCATCAGGCATTTATTTTCTACGTTGTCTTTCAATATTGAATTTTGTAATGCTTCAAATGCAAAATTTGAAGGATGAAGGATGATATATATGACAGATAAGATACCAATACAAGGGAATATGCGTAGCTCAGGGTTGAACTGTGATATTCTTGGCCTCTCTGAGCTTGGTTGTTTGTTTGTAGATGTTTCATTACTCATCTAGGTAACATGATCAGTACCATCCCTTTGGCCAACCTGGATTTGCCATAGTAATTTCCATTATTTACAATATTAAAGAAATCATTTAAAAAGCCCAAGATATTCTAAAAAGTTCTTTAAAAACAATCCAATCTCATGCTACTGGAATTGCAGATGCCAGAGATCATTTCCAAAGCATTAGTTACAAGTACCCTGTCCATCTTTCATTTATCTTTATTAAATATATTCTGTTAAAGCCCCTGCAGATCATTCCACAATAATTGTCAAGTCTGTTTCTTCTGTGTAGGGAGAATTCAGGGTTTTGCTATTGTTATCATCTAATTGTTCTTATTTATGATATGATATTTATGATAGACTTGGTGCATATTAATGGCACGTGTATAGTCTAAAACCATACTATATGAACTCTGTTTTGTTTCAAATTTCTAGACAGGTTCCACATTATCAGATCTCACATCTCAAGTTGCTGTTGGGTTTGGCATTGGGAAAGTAACTAAAGAGATAGATGGTAGATAGACAGACAGACAGGTAGGTAGATAGACAGACAAACCCCACAGATTCAGTATATATACAGTAGATGTACACATAAATACACAGTGTTCATAAAGAGAAGGCCTAAGGAAAAGAGAAGTCTTCAGCAGGTGCCCCCAAAGGGGGTTAAATATTAAATTGTAATCCAATTTGCAGATTAAAACCCACTGAACTCAGTATAGGATTACATCTGCTGAAACATATATAGATTGCACTGTTATGGGAATCTTTTTTTGCTTTTTTATTTACTTCCAAAGCAAAAGGACTCTGTAGTATCATAACAGTGAATTAATATATTTTTCTTCCTCCTCACAATAAAATAAGAGCTAATCCAACACAATAAATACAAAACTAGTCCATACTCATAAGTATGGCTGGTCAACACCTTAAGATAGCTGCTGGACTCTATTGCAGAATGTAATCCTCTATGTAAAGCTTTGATCTAACCCAATTCATAACCAATGTATTTCGAGATCTAATTCAAAGAGGGGGTTATTAGATTGCATAGATAATAATCAGCCCATTCAATCATTGAATTGTATCTGGAAGGTTGTCCAACTTCTTGCAAGAATCCTTTTACCATCCTATAAAAATATCCACCCAGTCTTTACTTGAAAACCTCCAGTGATAGAACATCAATCATTCCAGAAGCAGGCTTTTCAGCTACTTCATAGTTATCATAATTAGAAAGTGTCTCTTTATTTGAAATTTGGATATCCCTCTATAAAGCTTCCTATCCTATGGAAATAAAATAAATTTGTATTCTCTTTTCTGTGACATCCCTTCAGATATTAGAACATTGGCTTCCCGTTCTCTCATTTCAATTAAACATGCCCAGTTTCCTTAGGATTTAGCCTACAAAGCCCTCATCATTTTTGTGTCCTTGGGACTTTTTCCAGCTCCTTTTATTTTGGCAACCACAACTGGAGACAGTACTCCAGGTGAACTCTAACCAATGCAGCATAGAGTAATACTATCAGATCCCACAATCCTGATAATATATCTCTGTTTTAGCTGTCCATGAATGCAATGGCCCTTTTGCCAGCTGAGGTACCCTGCTGTCTCCTGTATAATCTGTGGTCTTCTGGGATGCCCAGATCCTTCTCACAGGTGCAGTTGCTGAGTCAGCTATTTCCTATGCTATACCTCTGCACCTGTTTTCCTAAAGTGCAGAACCCCATTTTTTGGATGGGGCCAAATGTTCAAATCTATCAAGACCCTTTTGAACTTGAGCTTATTTTTCAAATTTGCAGACTACAAAGTTGGGGCACAGAAATCAAAACCCATCCCCCAAATTTCATTGTCTACAAATTTGATGAGCAATGTTTGAGAACATTGGGACCAAATATCACCCTAAAGTGTCTCATTGGATTCCTCCCTCCATGTTGACTTTTAAAGCCCTATAGAGCACAACAGCACTCAGATAGCGTCCTGCTGATATGGAATCTGCCCTTCCAGATTAGAAGATCCTCCACCACTACCACCACCACCACCACCACCACCTCCTCCTCCTCCTCCTCTTCCTCCAAGGTTTCATGGGAGGGCTTCTCAGTGAGGGATCATATTCCTTGGAATGTCCCCTTCCCCAAAGCATGGTTAGCCCTAAATCTGCTTGCATTTAATTAGTGTGTTTTTGTTGGACTGGGGCTTTGGCTTTCTGCTGTCATTGTTCTTTTTGATGCCTTGTTTTGTATTTTATTTTATTCTTTGTTTTTTTCTATTGTGTGCTTCATCTTTTTGTTACTTGCTCAGAGAAGAAATGGGGCGGGATATAAATATTGAAAATAAATTAATAAAAAATGCAGATGTGAGGAACTAGTGTTATTCCAGATTTGCTTTACAGTGTAAAGTTTTGTATTGTAATGGCTAACATAATAGTCACATTAATACTGCTATTTTTAACAATGTGAATAGAATACAGGCAGGTATGTTATCCTGATCCAGGACATCTGCAATATGGTGGCCACAACAGTGTGGTCAAAGCTATGACTATTGATGTTTTTTATGTGTGTCACATGCCATCTTGATTCTTTTGACCTTGTCATGTCCTGGGTTATTTTTCCCTAAAAAGAAACACAAATGAGAAGAGCTAATAATTCAGGACTGAAAATGGCTGCTCTCTATTGTTTTGATGGGTTTCTGCCCTACCTTATCTCTTTCTTCAACTTTTCCACTCAGGAAAGTTGGCCCAGTTGGTAAACAGCTTAGGTCTAGACAGCTTTTCACTCTTTTATTTTGTCAGCCTGGATTTTTTTTTAAAGCATACACGCGTACACACACACACACACACACACACACGCATGCACACACACACACAAAACACCCACCTTTAAGTAGCAACTAACTGGCTCTACCCTCACAATAGTCAGCAACATTATGGAAGGGTATTTACATTGTCTTTAGCAAAGGAAAAAGGGACAAATAATGATTTGAAGGCGGTGACTCATGTTAAGAAAGTTTGCCCAAGCCATTCTCCCAATAAAGACCTTTTGTAAAAAATCTGTGGAAACTCATCCAGTTTCCTCCTTCATCAGTCTAGTTCCTACCCCTTCCAAGAGAGATTAAGGATTCAGTTCAGTTCAGTTCAGTTCAGGATATTCAGTTCTTTTCAATTTTTAATTCAAAACCTTACATATAAAATTGGGTGGTGATGATGTTGATAACTACTATTATGATTGCAATAAACAAGTTTGGTTTTCTCTATTTAGGCAGGAAAACAATGGGAACTGTATGGGAGGGGAAGTGAGAAAATACAAAATCTATTTTGTAGAGCTTTGTCCAGGCAAATACCCTTAATAAAAGAATCAAACCATTGGCAGGCCAGCCTGCTGGACAGGGGGTGATAGGGAATAAAAGAGGTGGGTGTATAACCGTTGCAAGGTCTGACTAGTCTCTTTTAGGACAGAGAGCTGAAATTTAAGCTGATTTGTAAGTATTTAAGGGGGGTTAATTCCCACCACCCTTTGTTGCCAGCACAATTCAGTCAAGGTTATCCCATATTTGTAGCAAAAGGTATTGAGACTATGTAAGATCTTTTCCTGTTCCTTAAAATCTCATTGTTCATAAGGCACTTCTTTTTTAGAGGAATTATATGCATTCTTAATACATAAACTGGGGGGATCTAGTATGCTGTTTTTTGCTTCATACAACCGGCATCACTAGATCAGATACAGATTTAGCGGATCATCTGTGCAGCATCATGCTGATCTTGAATAAAGTTTTTGTGCCTGCCCAAGCCTCTAACCAATCAACACAGATGTAATATTAGAATAACCAGAAAAGAAGGAAATCAAATTAGGATGTACTCAAGCAACTATGTCCACTTCTTTGTGAGACTGACTGCTTGGTGTGATTTTTGAATACAATCACTGGGGCATACAACATTTTTGCTGAATTAATAGTTTTACACACTCTTCTCTAATTAGAGATCAGCAATGGGATCATCAGGAATGATGAAGTTTCAGGTCTTGAGCTGATACAGCATTGTCACCCCCTTCCCACTCCCAGGTGTTCTGGACTGCAAGTCTTCTGATCTGTCTCTTGATAGCATCTTCCCAGTTGCAGAAAATAGTACCACAAGGACATAGCAGGTGAAGGTCCTGCAGAAAGGCCCGGATGCACCAAAGTGCAAAGTCAGGAATGGGCTGCCTTTTAGTAGACAGAGATCGCTCTTAATATCTGGGGTGTAAGGCAACAGAGAGAAGGCATTATGTTTCTATTATTTCTTAATTGTTATATTCCATCTTTCCCCCAGGAGCTCAAGGAAGCCAAATAGAGATTCCCACTCATTTTATCCAACACCCTCCTTGCTGGACCAATTGAGTTGGACCAAGAAGAGAGAGAATAGCTGGTCCAAAGGCATCCAGTGAGCTTTTGTGATTAAAAATAGGCTTGAACTTGTCAAGCCTCTTAGCCACAACACCACATGGGTCCAATATAAGTGTGTTTCATCAAAAGTCAGCTCATCCTCCTGCCATACTTCTTATTAACAATAAATCTCACAAAGCAAGCTCTTGTTTGTTTCATTTGTACCCCAGTTTTCCGGTTCATTTCTCTCAACAGTTTAGAATTAAAAATGCAAAATCCCCCAAACCGAATAGTCAGCCATAAATAATCCTAAAAACAGCCACTTCAGCAGCAACAAAGACATTCCACAAGGCTTTTCATTTCTACACAGCACAGAAAAGAGTGCCAGGTAGGTGTCAGAAGGCTCACAGGAACCAATGACATGCACCATGTAAAAGAAATGTCCCTAATATAATAATAAATAATTAGCCCAGTGGTTAAGGCGCCTGGCTTGAAACCAGGAGACTGTGAGTTCTAATCCCACCTTAGGCATGAAAGCCAATTGGGTGACTTTGGACCGGTCACTCTTTCTCAGCCCGACCCCCCTCATAGGGTTGTTGCTGTGGAAAACTAGAAGGAGGATGAAATATTGTGTGTGTTTGCTGCCTTAAGTTATTTATACAAATAATAGAAGTGGGATATAAATCAAATCAAATCTGCCTATCCCAGGGCCTTGGGAAGATAAGATAAGATAACCTTTATTGTCTTTTTTTTTTTTACTGTGAGCACAACGGCACACATCAAAAATGAAATTTAGTTGCCCACTAAATTTTATTTTTGATGTGTGCCGTTGTGCCCACAGTAAAAAAAAAAAATGACTGGATAGTTGGATAAAAATGCTAAATCCAGTGTAAACATTGGGCTGACTACAACCAACAACAACAATAATAATTTCTGTTATTAAACTGAACCAGTGAAGGAGAATCAGGGCAATAAACTCTGCTCTTTCCCCCAACATGTCCACAATCACCAGCTGTGGCTGCCAAAATTTCTTCCACTGAGAGGAAAGTCTGAAAAGGTTTCTCAGTGCATTTGGCTGAATGTACCAAGAAGTTCATGTACAACTGAGGATACCAATAGATCAGAATTCTGCTCAATACAGGAAGATTTGCAGAACAGGAAGATTAGGGAAGTGTTCAAGTGCCTCA
The DNA here is from genome assembly GCF_016545835.1 of Crotalus tigris. Classification (NCBI taxonomy): domain Eukaryota; kingdom Metazoa; phylum Chordata; class Lepidosauria; order Squamata; family Viperidae; genus Crotalus; species Crotalus tigris. The sequence continues at coordinate 3,000,354 of NW_024096508.1, forward strand.
AATTAACCACACAAAGTTTAGAATGAGCATCTCTACTGTTCTACAGTCCTTCCAACAATGCTAAGCACAACTTTCAGCATCTTCTGGTGGCTACTGGGAGACCGTGAGTATAGTCCCAACTTGGGCACAGTGCCAGCTGGGTAACCTTGCACCAGTCAGTCTTTCTCAGCCATAGGGAGAAATAGAGAACCATTTCCAAAAACATTGCCAAGAAACTTACGGTGATTTCTCCAGGAGTCAAGAATGACTTGAAGGGGACTTCCGGTGGTTAAAGCGGTGGAGATGGCGGCTACTTTGTAGCCGTCCTCCTGAGAAGGTGTCAGATCCGCGGAGCACAGCGTTTATCAGCTGGCCCGCGGCTCGCAATCCCCTTCCCGGGCGAAGGGAAGGGGTAGAGATCGCATGAATAGAGGTAGAACCTCTTAACTCTCCCTGGATTTTTATTTTTAGGGGGGTAGAAAGAGGGTTCCCTCGGAGTTCATTGCCTTCTCCGCCTCTCAGCTGTCTTTGTTTCTTCGGAAACAAAGCGAGACGCCGCTACCATCTCCGTACTTAAAGAAACCGTGAGTAATCTTAAACCGGACAGAACTGTTTAAAGGATTTTATTTATAGTTTAGCTTTATTTTATTTTTTTTAGTTTATTTAGTTTATTTAGTATCTGCTGATTTTTTTTTATTTTTTTGAGCTTTCTCTTTTTTTTTTTTTTTTGGGCGGAAAAGTGAGAGTGAAAGTAAAATGGCGTTTTGAAAGTTTTTTTTTCCTTTAAAAGACTAAAAACATGACTAATGGTGATAAACAGGCTCTAGTTAACTTAACAGACTTTGAAATTGTTGATAAGGTAAAATATTTGGGGGTTACATTATCTGCTTCTAATGTAAAATTGTATAAAAATAATTATGAAAAGCTGTGGATGGAGGTACAGAAGGATTTAAAAAACTGGAATAATTTACAGTTATCCCTTATGGGCAGAATTGCAGTTATTAAAATGAATGTCCTGCCAAAGTTTATTTTTTTGTTCCAAATGTTACCTATCTTAAAGAACGAACGTAATTTAGATGAATGGCAAAAAGGTATTAATAAATTTGTTTGGGCAGGGAAAAAACCAAGGGTGAAACTTAAAATAATGCAAGATTTTCGTGAGAGAGGTGGACTCAAGGTACCAAATATGAAATTGTATTATGATGCTGTAGTATTGACATTGATTAGCGATTGGGTGAATTTAACAAATACAGAAATACTTCATTTGGAAGGCTGGGACCTATTTTTTGGATGGCATGCCTATTTAATATTTAATAAAAAAGTGGATTGGGTTTTTAAGTCTCATATTATAAGAAACTCTTTGCTAAGAGTGTGGAGAAAGTATTATAAAAGTGACTTCAAAATACCATTATGGGCTATACCTCGGCATGCCATAGAAGGTATAAGGAAAGGGGTAAATATGGACAAGGTCTCTTACGTACAGTTATTAAGATGGGATGGCCAAGACTGGCAGTTAAAATCTTTGGAAGAATTAACACATGAAAACTTAACTTATTCATGGTTCCAATATAGACAAATAGTGGATAGATGGAAGATGGATTGTAAAATGGGCTGGCTTAGAGAAGATGGAATTTTTTTAAAACAAGTAAGAGATCAAAGGCCAACCCATATTAAGAGAGTTTATGGGGTTTTAGTGGAATTAGATTCAGAACTTGAACTAGTTAAAGATTGTATGATTAAATGGGCACAGAATATTGGTGAAACGATTTCAATGGATACTTGGGAACTTATTTGGATAAGAAATGTTAAATTCACACAAGCGCAAAATTTAAGAGAGAATTTTTATAAGATGTTTTATAGATGGCACCTTGACCCAAAGAAAATGTCCATTATGTACCCTAATCTACAGCCGAAATGCTGGAGATGTGGATATTTGGATGCTACCTATTACCATATTTGGTGGACGTGTAAGCATATAAAAGCTTTTTGGATTAAGATATGGTGGAATATTCAAAGAATTTTTAAAAGAAGGGTAAAATTTACTCCGCAATTATTTTTACTAGGTATTGTTATTGACTGTGATGCTAAGGAGGTTATATTGATGTTAAATTTGATTACAGCCGCTAGGTTGTTACATTGGAAGAAGGAATCTTTGCCTACTTTACAAGAATACTTTCTTTCAAGAAATTTGAAGGTTTTATTTTTTTTTATTTCCTTATATATCTCTTCTTCTTCTTCTTCTTTTTTTTTTTAAAGTTTATTATATTTTTATATAGGTTTTTATTATTATTATTAGTGAAATTTTAAATAGGCTTCAGTTGGGGAAGTCGGGGGGGGGGGTGGGGTTGGGGAGGGGGGGGTGGATTTTTATTTGTAAAACTTTTGAAAAATTTCAATAAAAAAAAAAAAAAAAAAAAAAAGAATGACTTGAAGGCACAAAATTATCAGTTAGTAGGCCCTCTTCTCTCCTATACAAACTTGCATCTTTAGGTTGTGGCCAGAGTGAAAGTAAGGCTGACTTCAAGAAGATACTTTTCCATAGTTTTGTCCAAAATCTGGAATAATTCAAGGCCCAGGTGGATCCATCTCTTGCCACAAGGATAGTAACAACTATTCCTAGACATTTGCAGGAGGTTCTTTTATCTAATACTCCTATATTTTACTTTTTTAGGTTATGTTATGACACTATTGCGTTCTTGTTAGAAGCTCTAAGTAATTCACAAGCATTAGAAGAACAGAGAGATCATACTTAGAAATAAACCATCTGGTACATAGTGGGATTTGTTTTTGAGCAAATAGGAATAAGGCTGCATGGCAGTGTGACAATGCACATGTGGAAATCAACAATTCCTGTGGTCATGCCAGCCAAGGAAAATGTTCACTGATCTCTGGTGACCTAGTAAAGTCCAACTATCCTTCTAACTTTTGAGCTGAGACAGAATACAGAATACAAAATAATAGAGTTGAAAGGGACTTTGGAAGTCTTTTAATCCAATCTTCTGGTCAAGCAGGAGACCCTATACCATACCAGACAAATGGTTGTCCAATCTCTTCTTAAAAATCTCCAGTGATGGAACACCCACAACTTTTGAAGGCAAGCCATTCCACTGATTAGTTCAGTGGTTCTCAACCTGTGGGTCGGGACTCCATTTGGGGTCGAACGACCATTTCACGGGGGTCGCCAAACAATGCAGTCCGCCATTTTTTCCCCCTTTTCCTTAGCTGTGCTACTCCCTTTTATTCTATTGGTTTTCAAAAGCCAATAGGAATTGTCCAGGCTGTCTCTGCCCTGCTGAGCCTGCCAAAAGTCCCATTCTGCAAACGGTGCTGCACCAGTTGAGTAGTCCTCGACTTACAACCTGTTGAGTAGTCCTCGACTTACGACCGGTTGGGGGTCGCGGCATTAAAAAGGTTGAGAACCACTGGATTAGTTGTTCTTACTGACTTTTTCCTTAATTCTAGGTTAGATCTCCTTTAATAATCTTCCATCCATTACTTCTTGTACTGCCCTCGGGTACTTTGGAGAATAGATTGACCCTGTCCTCTCTGTGACAGCCCCTCAGATATTGAATGACTGCTATCCTGTCACCCCTAGACCTTTTCTTTGTTAGTATTTTCTCTAACCTTACTACAAAATGACAAAACTTGGCACCTTAAATCTGAGCACTCTGACTACTGTGAAAAAACCAATAAGTGTGGATCCTTTTAAAATTGATTTGAACATAACTTTCATTTATAACTTTATAATTCCTTTTCAGTCCTGATTTAGAGGAAAAAATAATAATGTAAGGAGCTGCAACTTACTGTAGAATTCTGTTGCTGGTTTTTCTCCCCACATATATATATCTATTGATTTTTTTGTTTACAAAGATTCCTTCCCTCTCTTAAAGTCAACATTTCCAAGTAATTATTTAAATAGAATTCTTCCAAAGGACAAATAGATTGCTAGATGGGTGCTGTAGTTGTGTTAGTACTCTAGAGAACATCACTTAGAAAGACAGGTTCGGCTATGAAGGAGGAGAGAAGTAATAGTGATCATAACCGAAGATCCCATTTTTTAAAGTCTTTAAAGGCCAAACTTCTGTGTCAACATTCAAGAATATATTAGAGATAATCCATTACAAACTTGAAATCTCTACCTTGTCACACAGGATCTAGAAGTTGAAAGACAAACTGGCCCCAAACCATGTGAGCTTGCCTTTCTTCTCAAAGAACATCAGAGCAAAGCAGACAGAATGCAATTCTATCCCACTTCCTTGAGAGGGAGGGAAAAATACATTAAACTCCCAGAAATCAATGCCTCATTCAAGGGTATTGATCAGCACTAAATTAATTAGACTTCAAGGCTTATAATAGTTGATAAGAGAATCTGTTAATTTAGTCAATGCAGAGTTTTCCCTACAGCAGCAAATACCCTCTTCCTTTGAAAAGACATTCTGAACACATGCAACACAAGAAAGAGGTGTGAGTGTTTTGTGTGTATGAGCATGTGCATTTTCATGCATGCATGAAATACAAAACATGTTTAAAAAAGGAAAACAGTGATTTCAGCCACATGGTTTTAGTATAAATTAAGGACAGTATTTTGCAAAATTGTGTTTCGCTGACTTCCTACTATGCAAGCAAATGGGCAAATTGTTTCCTAATTTTTCTCACTGACCATAGACATGTCAAAATTAATGCAAAGATCTAAGATTTTCAAATATAAAATGATGGTAAAATCAGTTTTCCACAGGCAAGATTATTTTGCTTGATTTTGAAATCTGCTTCACAATGGATTTGATCTCATTGACAGATCATTGATCTTTCTTGCAGTTTCTAATATGTTTGATGCATCCAACACACACACACACACACACACACACACACACACACACACAATGGCATCGATGTTAAATAAAAAATAAATGAAGCAAGACAAAAATAAGCAGGCACACTAATATAGCTGGAACCATATACATCAATCTATTCCTATGACAGGAATCTATTCTTATGACAGGAATTATTAGTCCAACCCCTCCGGAGCAGGGGGTTGGAATAATAATAATAAAAATGAGGAGAAGGAGGAGGAGGAGGAGGATAGTGGTAGTGGTGGTGGTGGTGGTGGTGGTGGAAGGGACCTTGGAGGTCATTTAGTCCAACCCCCTGCTCAGACAGGAAACCCTATAACATTTCAGACAAATGGCTGTCCAGTCTCTTCTTAAAAACTTCCAGTGTTGGAGCATTCACCATTTCTGGAGGCAGGTTGTTTCACTGGTTAATTGTTCTAACTGTCAGGAAGTTTCTCCTTAGTTCTAGGTTGCTTCTCTTTTGGTACTCTTCTTGGCATATAGAGGTTTTTTTAGTTGGAAGATGTTGCAGCTAGGAAGATCAAAAAACTCTGGAGATATTCCATGGATCATCTGCTGGCTTTAGGACTTCAGCAGATGTCCAGAAGTACCCTGGAAGCCCTGGTTTCAACTGTTCAAGAGTCAGATATTTTAAATAAAGCTCTTCTTAAGTTCAGTGAGGGAGGGGGAAGGAGAGAGGGAGGGATCAAGTTATTTCCAGTTTTCATCATATGTTAATTTATAAATTTGTTCAATCCTGGCTTGACATTGATCTGCAATTATTTTTGTAAATCCATAGATGAGTATACAGGGAGTTCTTGTTTAGTAACCATTCAAAGTTACAATAGCCCTGAAGAAAACTGACATGGCCATATTTCACACTTATAATTCCCGTGGTCACGTGATCAAAATTCAGATGCTTGGCAACTGACTCATATTTATGATGGTTGCAGGGTGCCGGGGTCATGTAATCACCTTTTGCAACCTTCTCACAAGCAAAGTCAATCGGGAAGCCAGACTAACAACTGTGTTACTAACTTAACTGCAGTGATTCACTTAACAAGTGTGGCAAGAAAGGTCATAAAATAGAAATTTGGGGCTCTGTTGTAGTCATAAGTTGAGGATTACACATTTTGATCCCTTCTTTTTGACGTAGTACCTAAATTACAAAATTTGGGGGAGTGTGAAAATCAAACAAAAGTATGTTCAGATCTGGGTATAATTTGACAAATACACTGTTCAGTAAGTTGCTCCTGATTGAAAGATGAAACACAGTTTGAGGGGCGTCTCCCAATTGGTTTTGATGGCACCCAGTCACATCTACTTCATTTGGACTAGGGGCATCTCTGCACTGCATCCTGCATGTAACCAGTTGGAAATGAAGTCAGTATAAGAAATCCTTTTCTGGATTTCAGCTCAGCTTAGGAGATGACCAGATACTTAGCCCAAACTGTGCTTACCACAGCCCTGATTGATAGATTTCTATTCTTTTTTTTTTTCCCACTTCTCCCAGGAGCAGCAAAAAGAAAGAAAGTACACTGTTTTGGCATATTTCCTGCTACTTGGGCTGGAGATGGGAAAGTGGTAGATTGTCATTTTCATTGGTTAAAACAAAAAACATAAACCAAAGCAGGAATTCCGTTATTCCATTGTTCTATCAAAGAACTTCTAAAAGGAAAAATTCAGGACTACCTTTTGGTCAATTACTTTTTTTTTAAAGATGTAGTTTTTTACCATTCCACTGACTGATTTGTTAAACAAAATGGCCATGCTGAGCAGCGATCAGGAGATGTTTCTACCAAAAATTATTTATTTTTATTTATTAAATTTATAGGCACCCATCTCAAGGTTCGAGGTGACTCTGAGCAGCACAGAAGGCAACTGGATGGGCCAAGTAGCACTCTACAGTGAAATGAAACCTGGCAGGAGAACCAGACAGCATAGTATGAAGTAGTACGTGTCAAAAAATATCATTTTTTTTTCATGCAAACTAAGGAAAAAATAGCCAGGGGTTGCCTTCCTGGTAGGCTGCATGTGGACAAATGATGATATTGTACATTCTTGCCCTCATGTGGCTCAATCCTAGATCATTTTGGTTCTACTTGGCTTATTTGGTTTGGAGTAAAGTTGGTGGGAGATGTAATCAGCTGTTGTTAGGCCCTCTGTAGCACCAGAGAGTAGCTACACCAGTTTTTATATATCTGAGAAAACCGGGATGGAATTCATCTTTGGTCCTCAATAACGTCTACCCTGCAACCATTGACCAATGGGCTGTGGCAGAGGGATCTCTTAGATCATAATTATTTATCTGGCTGCACAACAAAATAATTTCCTGGAGCCAGGGAGGAATTATCCTTAATGAATGCTGTTGTTAGTTTTCTCAATAGTATAGGTTGTCTGCATTATTGTTTCTTTTAAACCCTTTAGACTCCAGCTAATAAAAGCTGTATTTTTTTTCACCCTATCATCAAAATGTATTGTCCTTCTGGTGGGTGTACAATCAATATCCATTATCCTCAGCCCAGAAGATCCTAGGTGACTAACAAAGACAAAGCTTCAAGGTCTCAGAGATTGACCAAGCCCAATCCAGAGCAGACAATGCTTTCCTTGATACATCGGCAGATTTTGTAGATTGCTCTTTCTTGCAAAAGGTGACTAATAAAAGTCCAGGGTAAAAGATGTGGAAGAAAGATTCAGCAAAGAAAGAAGTTGGGGCTAGCTCATATGGCTTCCTCCCTCTCACTTGATCTATTACAACAGTTATTTTGGGGTCTAGTAACAAAGAGGACAGGGGCCTGTCCATTCTGCAAAGAGTGAATGGAATGAAGGTACCCCAGAATGCTTTGGACATAGGGCAGCACTTCCTGCTGATTGAGATGGGAATGAAAAAGGACAAAGCGGAATCCAGGGCAGGGGTCCCACCAACGGCTTTCAGAGGAGGCAACAGTCGGCTATCAGCTGTACTCCAACTCTGCGAGAATGCTAATAAGCGGGTGAAGAGCCTGGATTCCCTGCCATAATTCTATAGAGGAGTTCAGTACCCCATAGTGTTCACCAAATAAAGACAACTAATTGAGAATTTTTTGCACATTTGGCTTTGGGGGGGGGGACTCGTTCACACAGTTTGTAGTGGGAGAATGTGTGCCTCCCTGATGACAGGGGATGTCTGTTTGAGGGGCAGTAGCCCTCTTAGCTTTATTTCCTCAGGACTTTCCAAGTATGACAAAAATGTCTAATTTAATTTGGAGGGTATTCCCCCCCCCCCTTTCTAGCCCCACACTTGGTTGAATTTCTGAAAATTATTCTGGCGCCTTGCTAGAGAGCAATTCATCTCTATTTGCATATTGTTAGTACTCAGTATTATATTTTTCCATCATCATCATCTTGACAGAATTTGGGGGAGAGGGGAAAAAAATCCTCTCTCTTTTTCCTCTCTCATCCCCTCCCCATTGCAGCATATTCTGGGGCGCAGTCTACATTTTTGTGTCTGCAGGTGACACACATTGATTGAAACTAAAATTAATAAATCAGCGGAAAACCACACACCTACAGTTCACAGCGGGGCTCGCAAACATGTTCATAAAAGGAGCTTTATGCCCTTGTATAAAGCAGGAATAAATTACAGGAACACTTGTTGCCTTTGGTCTCAGTTCTGCTCCACGGACGGTTATCTTATTTTCGAAGGCTTATTCGCAATCAACAGGTTCCTTGGTGCTTTAGCAGGTGACTTTGTTATTAATCTCTTCTTTGACCATTCTGGCATATTAATGAGGCAGAGACCCCTCTCATGCATAAGGAATTAGATTAAAAGGTACACTTGTCTCTAAATTGCTGGTAGCACGCAAGCAATAGTGCCACCAACCAAATGCAAAAGATTGTGTCTCTCCCCTCTCGCCCCCGCCTGCCCCCCCTTCCTGGGTCACGTTAAACAGTATTTGACTAACATTATGTCCCTTGCTGAGCTTTTCTTCAGCCACATATTTATTTCTTCACTATGAACACTATTACTAGGTTTTGCCAGTCATTTCTGAGGGAGGTAACTCTATGTATTATTATATATTTTTCTCAGCATTTCGAAATCAAAATCAGGAATGTGAGGCACAATAATATATTTTCTGATGAAATCATGTGCCTTTTTTATTATTATTTTTCCCTCATTAATTAAACTCTTCCATTCCATTTAGGGAGACCTTTTTAATCTCAGTGGCGCACCAATGCTTATTCGGTTCAATATTTCCCTTTCAGAATTACTTTAATAAATATAATTATCCTATTTTTTTTAAGTGTTGGAATCCAACCAAACTTAGCCCACCTTATATTTGGGGTATGATAGGAGCCTGAAGTGAAAATTCCTGTGGGGTTGTATAAGAACATTTAAAGGAGGAAAAATGCAAATGATTTAAGCCTTAAATTTGTGATTACTACAATTTTGCCAAAATATATCATACCATGATTTTTTTGGCTTATGTGAATAAAATCCATCCAATAAAACCCCCTCCTAGTCTGTGTTAAAAATAGTTTTGTTGAAAAATAATAATTTTGTCATTTCCAAAAAAAAAAAAATGTGCAGGAGAACAAAATGATTAAAGTTTTTTTTTTCCTTTTACAAATCTAAACAAAGTAAATAGCCTTGATCTCAGCTTACAACTCAGAGGAATTTCTATTTACATTTGTGATAAATATAGGAGTATCTGAAAGGTATAGATAGTCAAAAAATCAAGTTGACGGTCGCAATGGTATAATCAAAGTTTTGCCCTGTGTGTATCAATCTTCAATCATACCATTGTGGCTGACATCTTGACTGTTTTTGACCATATCCTGCAGACATCCCTGCATCAATGTCAAGCTTAGAAAATCATATTTTTATTATTTTGTAAAAGTCCAAGTATAGGCTAAGTGGCATTCATTTAAAGTATCTTTTTGTCTTAGGGTTTTTTTCCCTTTACGAACAAAACCTTTGACTTTGTAGAGTAAAACAGAGCTGTCTGGGCCTGCTATTTCAATAATGAGGTGGTTCTTTTTTTATAAAGCTATAACATTAAAAGGAGGTAAGTAAGGATGTAGATAAATCTGCTTGGAAAGTGTTTGGAGCTCAGCTCAGGAGTTGCTTATTTACCAGGTTTTTGTATATGAGATCCACCATAATCAGATACTATAATGAATTAGGACAAAGGACACTGAACTCAACCACAAAGATTGCTTGGTGACATTGGGCCACCTTACAGGATAGTTATGAGGACAATCCTGCAAAAGGAAAGAATAAAGCCATAAATTGGAGAGAAAGTAGAATCAATAAGCTACATGTATATTCATATAGATTAGGAATATATATTGCTTTGGGCATTCATTCCAGTGTCACAAAGAAGCAGCAGTAGTACTTGTTCTGGTCAATGCATCGTCAATGGTAACTGCATCTTACCAATGCATTTCTTTCTGCCCTGGCTGCTTTTTCTCCCCTTTTGGAAGGAAAAAACCCTACTCTCTATATGATGTTATCAACTATTTAGAACACAGGTTTAACCATAAGATATTCCTACATATTGTATGTAATGTGGGGTCTTAATTTTGTTCTGCAGGAATATTCCCCTGTTGATGACTTTTGCCAGTTCTTGTTCAATTTGATGAGATTGAAATGGATGAAATTGAATTTATTTCAAAAATCTATTCAAAGTATGAGGGAATTTCAGTGATATGTTCATACACATAATTAATTTTGAAGTGGCTAGAATGTATGTATAAATACCCTGCTTTTCATTGTCCAATCATCTCTCTAATTATCTTTAGCCTTCCTGGTTTCCCTTGTTTTAATTTACAGGCCAAGGAAGACAACAGAGGGACACGTTCTCTGGCTTTTTTCAGATTGTAACTTGTGTACCAGAAATTTCTAGAGCAATGTTTCCCAGTTTCAGCAGCTTGAAGATGTGTGGACTTCAACTTCTAGAGTTCTCCAGCCAGCTATTCCTTATTCTGGGAATTGAAGTCCATACATTTTCAAGTTGCTATGCTTGGTAAACACTCTCTCAGAGTGATAGAAAAAGATGTGGAACTGTAGCATCTTCAGCCTTCTCCAACTAGAATAGAAGTTAAACAAAAATCACCAAGAGAACTTCAAAAGAAATTTCAAGCTGTTTGAGAATAAGAACAGAAACCTCTTTTCCAAAGAAGAAAACTTTTGAGAAACTACAGGGAAGAATGAGAGAGAACAATAATTATATAATGATTCATTTTAGGATCCAGTCTTAGTTAAGAGGTAGGACATTACACTAATAGCATTTGTTACTTCAACAATTGCATGAGCCAATTTGGTGGCGGCTTTTGCTATTCACACATACACACACCAATATATATATGAACATTGGCTCAGATACTTACGCATATTATCAGACATGTATATACACACCCTGTTGTTCCCAAACAAACCCCACTCTTTTTAGTCTGCAGACAGATGTCTACAGAGATTCTCAGTCATCCAGGTCATGGTTGTCCCAAAGATGCTTTTTCAAAAGGCAACTGGACTGTTCTTTTTTTTCTTGAAGACGTTTTGCTTCTCATCCAAGAAGCTTCTTCAGTTCAGCCTCTTCAATTCTTCAGAAGAAGCTTCTTGGATCAGAAGCAAAATGTCTTCAAGGAAAAACAAAGAAAGTCCAGTTGCCTTTTGGAAAAGCATCTTTGGGTCTGCAGACAGATGTTATTGCTCTAAGAAACCCATTTGTCTTAGGGGAAGAGGGCAAGTGGAAATGCAAATCAATCATACCAACAACAGCAAACACATATAAAGTACAAGGAAAAAATGGGATTGCAACAGCACTATGTGGTTCTGGAGACCACATCCTCAATCATCATCGCCACCCAGGCATGAGAAGCCCAACTACAACTCATATAGGAACTGTATCTCCTGGAAACATTGTAGGGCAAAGCATGCTTTTGTATTTAGAGTTCTGGCCAGCCAGGCCTGCCCTTTCCATCCCATCTCCTTCCCTCCATTTGCTGTTTCCTGAAACCACCAGACAGAATGTCATGCCCATTCAGCATGTTCAGATCTCATTAGCCTATTCATCCCCTTTGAGTCTTCTTTCCAAATATTGTTGTATTTATATAAATAGTGGGATTCCTTTGAGTCCACTGATAATCTTCCCCTAATGTATTAAAAGTGCCTAATATAACATTTTCCCCTTCTATTCAATGGTGTCTAATTCTCAGAGACTGCATGGATGAGTCTCTGCAGGTTTGTTTTTTTTTTTTTGTGACAAAATAGAGAGGTTTCTTTTCAGTAGGGGTTTCAGTAGAGGTTTCAGCCTCTTTCCTAGGGCTGAGAGAGAATGACTGGCCCAAAGTCATCCAGCTGGCTTTAGGCAAGACTAGAATTCACAATCTCCCAGTTTCTACCCTGATGCCTTAACTATTGCACCAAACTGGCTTTCAATGGAATGGAATGGAATGGAATAGAATAGAATAGAATAGAATAGAATAGAATAGAATAGAATAGAATAGAATAGAATAGAATAGAATAGAATAGAATATGGAATGGAATAGAATATGGAATGGAATAGAATATGGAATGGAACAGAATAGAATAGAATAGAATAGAATAGAATAGAATAGAATAGAATAGAATAGAATAGAATAGAATAGAATAAACTTCTTCGTGATACTTTAGTAAAGTAGTCATTAATGTTTTCCCAGTTTTAAAAAAATTACAGTCAAGTTTCTCATCATCACTGAAATCAGGTTAGGATATGTATGTTCTGTTTCCCTGCATGTTATCTTGACAGAAGAGACTGAAGTAGTCAGGATGAGAAAAACTGGCCCAACTGTTTCAAAGATGTATTTTTGCTACAAATGTTAAAGCATTTTAAACCAATATGGTTTCTTGCAAACTCCAAGGGACTATAATTTGGTGAGGAAGAGGAGAATGTGGTAATTTGAGAATGGTACTATTCCCCCAAATTCCCCAAGATTAGGAATGGATGTTGAGCCAATTTAATAGCACTAGCACTTAGACTTATATGCGATTCATAGTGTGGTATATAGTACTCTCCAAGTTGTTTACAGAGTCAGCATATAGTCCCCAACAATCTGGGTCCTCATTTTACTGACCTGGAAAGATGGAATGCTGAGTCAACCTTGAGCTGGTCAGGATCAAACTCCTGGCAGTGGGCAGAGTCAGCCTGCAATACTGCATTCTAATCACTGTGCCACCATGGCTTAGTTTAAACTTGTAGTTATAATCTCAGTTTTTCAGCTTGCCAATATTTACGGTATTTGTTTGATTCTTCATATACTACTATATTTTATGCAGATTCTTAAGACATTTCTAGTAATTTCAGAGGCAAACTTAGAACATTATGGTCATCAGGCATTTGCATACAACTACCATCAATTTTCAGCTAGAGCAGTGGTTCTCAACCTTTTTAATGCCGTGACCCCCAACCGGTCGTAAGTTGAGGACTACTCAACTGGTCGTAAGTCGAGGACTACTCAACTGGTGCAGCACTGTTTGCAGAATGGGACTTTTGGCGGGCTCAGCAGGGCAGAGACAGCCTGGACAATTTCTATTGGCTTTTGAAAGCCAATAGAATTAGACTCTATTCAAGAGAGTCTATTCTATTGGCTTTCCAAAGCCAATAGAATAAAAGGGAGTAGCACAGCTAAGGAAAATGGAGGAAAAAATGGCGGACTGCGTTGTTTGGCGACCCCCGTGAAATGGTCGTTCGACCCCAAATGGGGTCCCGACCCACAGGTTGAGAACCACTGAGCTAGAGAGAAAATTCAGATTACCTTGCTGTAGGTATTTACTTCTTCACCCATTAAAACACTGGTTGATTTCCAGCTGTTACCCATGTTTGAAACTGGTCAAATTTTATTTCTTAATAGAGTTCTCAGAAAGATAGAGGCACCAACAAGAGTTTTGTGGGCCTTTTGTGATTTTTGTTTTAGCATAAATGTTTCTGGGCTACTTACACACAGGCACACACACATATACATACACATCATGACTTTGGCAATAGCAAATAATGAAATAGAAGGATAATAAAATATTTGAGATGCAGACAAGGTAGATGCAGGCTATTTACAAAACAGATGCTAGATCAGGCATTTTCCTGTCAATTAGCTTATTATCACCCTGTCAATTGGCCAAGTGCCATTTTTTTTGCTGTTCCATTCATCTTCAATGTAGGTAACTTACCTCACTCTCCCAGAAAAAGATTGCTGCAGATTTTTTTTTTTTTTGCCAAGAGTACAAGAATAATATTTGAGCATTCATAACATTTCTCTCCTGAGAAATGGCTTAAGGCCAATAATGATCTGACCCACAATATTCCCATAATGTTGATTATTAATAGATATTGTTATAATCACGCAGTGCTTATTTGGTCTTGCCTTATTTTTATTTCTTGTGTGAAAAGGGATAGCATGCTTTTTAATGCTTTTTTTAAAAAAAATAAGTTCATGGCTATTAGCATCCATCCTTTTTTCCCCTCTCTTCAAATAGCTCAAAACCTGAATAGATGGCCTTGTATGTCAAGCACTGGCACATAATGATTTTTTTGTTTTATTTAGCTGAGGCTGCAACCCCCTGAAATGCAAGATTTATCATTAACATACTGACAGGTACTTCACTGAAGTGGCACTAGCAACAGTCGGCCTGAAGGATATTTATAAGGCTCAACAAGCAGTGGAACATTTGTTGGAGGGAAGTCTGCTCTTCCCATCCTCCCGTTTTTTCTTGAACAACTTGGAATGTTTCAACTTCTTTTGCCTTTCAGAACGTAGAGCCACTATCAGACACCCTTCTGCAATGCATATGCAGATTTTCACCTCTGGTTGCTTTCTCTAATGAGTCTTCACATAATCAATTTGACAGGAGCCATTATTTCAGCACCACTATCGCCACCTCCCTTTTGCACTATCTACCAGGAAAAGTATTTCAGGAAAAGAGCACTAGCAGATTCAGAGAGTGTTCGCCAAACAAAATCATGAGAGAGCCAATTTTAGGAAGATTATCGAAGGTTTCTTTCAAAAGCAAGGGTGGGGGAGCAGAGCTAAAACCCGAGAAACAGAGGCTGCCATGAAAGTGTGACTTGCAAAACTATTTCAAAATAATTGCAGGATTTGAGCTTTTTTTTTTTTTTGGTAGAAAAAGCTACTCTTGGGAAAAGGATAAAAAAAAAATCCTTTTTTTCCTTTCTGTTCTGTTTCCCTAAAGTCTCAGCTCTGTTGTAGCAATACCCAGAGAGAACTAAAGCAAGTACTGTCTGGCTCTTGTATTTCCACAATGGGGAATAGACTCACATTAGCATTTGGGAGATGGCCACCCCTGCACCTTCCCAGACAAAAATCATGCTTGCAGTATTTTGCATTGGGTAGGGTTTTTTGGGGGGGGATCCTTTCCCCAGCTTTCTTTGAAATTTCCTAGAGAACTCAGGGCCTTTAGTTGGAAAGAGACATGTCGGTAGCCCTAAAGGAAGAACTCAAGCAAGGTAGCTATAGCCTAATCCCAGCAATGCCCATTTACCACTATGTAATGCAGTGAAGACCTCCAAAACCCCTGCTGTCTTCTGCACATGCCCTGGAGTGAGATGCCTATTTTCTAGCTTTCCCAGATGTTTCATCAGTCCAAAGTATTGACCCCAACTGTTTATGCAAGTTAGGGAGAGGGTAAGGGTTAGGCCTGTCTATTTAAGGAGCATTAAGTTAATCATTCCTTGCCTAAATACCATATTAGCAATACAGATAGCGTTGTACCTGCTCTTTGTGATTCCTGAGAAATCCTGGGAAATGCAGCTCAGTCTGACAGGGCTGAAATCTCTACTCAATCGCTCACCTCAAACAAAGGGTGGAAAAACAGAAGAAGATGGAAAGTTTCAGACTTTCCATCAGAAATACTTCATTTCCATGTTTTATTGTAGCTTGGATTTTTTAGGAAACATATTAAGATTGCCAAATATAAATAAAAACATAAATAAGCTCTGCTCCAAATGCTCTAACTGAGGGGTCCTTAAACTTGGCAACCTTAAGACTTGTGGACTTCAACTCCCAGAATTCTGGGAGGACCAGGTTGAGGACCCCTGCTCTAACTGATGATTAGAAGCTAGCATTATACATGCCTGCCCAGTCTTCAGGAGATTTTATCCGGGATCCGAAAAAGAGAAGAGGTGACTTTCCACCATGACAACAGGATGGCCTCGGTGCCATCCAACGCCTCATTTCATTCTGACTAGAGAATAATAGCTCCGTTGTGGCAGTGACCCTTTCCATTCTGGAGTCATAGACAATCCAAAGAGGATTTACCACCATTGTGGGTTCCCCCCCCCTTTATTTTGCTTCCTGATGCAGAGAGCTGCTCTCTTTCCTTCTCTCTTTCTTGCTTTTCTCTCTATGGCTGAACAACTTGCATTGCAAATCAATATAAGATCCTTTGTGACATAAACCTTAGCCATTTTAAAACATCTTTCATTTTTGTGGGGCGCAACTGTTGTTAGCAACATGAGGGCTATTTTCAGAATGTAGGACAGAGTTAAGGATTGAGGGCACATTTTCTTCTGTATATATCAGGACTTCTTAGCTGTAATTAATTGGGACACCGGGCTTTGTATTTCGAGAACAGGTCATTTGCTTATGTGCTGCCCAAATCTCTTTTTTTTCCCTGCTTGACAAAGGCACCTCACATATGTTCCAGACACCCTTTCTGAAGAAAGATTTAAACTTGCCAGTTGAATAATACTTTGCTACATGTATTTGGCCTGAGGCGAAAAAGCAAAGAGAATGCAAAGAGAGAATCATTTTCCTTTCTTACAGCCATAGCCTGGAGCTGCCGTCTTTCTGAGTTTGATACGACTGGCCTCACACTGTCACATGGTCATGATGTAAGATCAGGAGTGCTCTGAATGTCAGACAAATCTGGATTTAGGGGAATTATAGCAGATGTTGCAAAATGGCAACAGTTTAGTGAGTTCCTTTCATCTCACCGTTGGGGAGACATGTCCACTAAGTGTACTAGACAGAAAAGAATGTTATCTTTGATCCCTAACACTCGTGGGGAAAGAGGGCGATGGTGGAGCTTTCCTAGTTAAAAATGTACGGAGGGACTTCAGATCATGTAGAGACAGAGGCAATGGGCTACCGAGGTGCAAAGTGGAAGTCTACTTCCACGGAAAAAAAAGATAGAGTTGGGAATGGGGAAAAGTTGCGACATTAGATCTACCTCAATTACAAACATTAACGTCCTCTTTATTAAGGTTTTGTTTATACCAGTGGAAGGGGGGGGGGGAGATAAGTAAAATAATCCAAATCAGATCAATGAGAAATCCTGGTTTTTCTCTGAAGAAGAACGGGCAGGAATCTCACACAAAGAAGTAGAAAACAATAGTTTCTCCTTTCTATCCGATCAGTGTTATATGATGTGGAATATTGGTTTGAGCTAGCAGGGCCTTTTTTTATATTTAGCTTCTTTTAAGGTTACCTTATAGGAGGTGGAGGATATTAATATTTGTGGGATCTATTCCTGCTTAAATTCCCAAAGTCCCTTTACCAAATCTGGTAGCTCTCCATAACCTGCCTCCTTGGGTTGATCACTAACTTCTGATTCTTGTCTAGTAGGGTGGATTAGTTCTGGAATGAAACTTTTTAGATTTGGCAGGTTGAAAGGAAAGTTTTGAAAGCTCCCTCAGGGTTACAGAAGAAGTTATCCAACTTCTGGCTTGATGTACAAATAAACTAATTTAATTTAAGATAACTTTACCAGCCTGGGGTCTTTTCTGCATGCACTGGACTACCATTCCCATAATGACCAAGCTGTTTAAGTATTATGATTCAGCACATTTGGAAGGTACCAAATTATAAAAAGGTGATACAAAAAAAAATCTGTTGGTGATGTGCTTGGTTTCTAATTGTAAGGAGTTGCTTCTTTCCTATCCCAATAATGCTATCATCTCCCTGTAAGAGGGAGAAATATTTTAACACCTCAGGAAGGATTTTATAACCTACTCTCTGGCTTGCATTAAGTATATTTTAAATGCCCTGGCTTATTATCATGTTTAAGAAAAATGTTCCACTTTTCAGAGTTAAAAATGATTTCTGGAAAAAAGGTCACATCAGATATATTATTACATTTCTCATCAGAAATGATGATTATGATTATATATAATATCTTCATTGTACTTTGCACTCCAGTTCTGAATTATATCTATTAAAAGATGTGAAGGTAACTCTAGTCCATTTTTGTTTCTTTTTGAGAATCCTATGTAGAACATGTTACATGTCATGATGCTTTTTACCTCACTGGTCAATGGAAGAAATATTGGAGAAATAGCATTGAAGCATTGAATGGGGATGACATATGAATAAGTCATAAGATATTTGTTTGTTTGTTTGATTAATACAACACCCATCTTATTACTGAAGTGATCTGGATGGCTTACAATAACAAGATGTTAGCTTTGCAGCCTTAATGTGCCACTAGTGTTAATGACCATCTTAAACCTTCATGAAGCTTCCAAGAGACCCTGTTTGGTTGAGGTTCTCTTATGTCTGTGGTTTATTAATGAACACGAGTGATTTTTAGATATGTCTACAATGTAATTATGGCCGAATTTTTCTATACACACATCATATAGAGTTTCTTTCTGCCTTATATGCAATTTGATGCATTGATTCCCTGGCTGGTTTGCATGCATTTTGTTTATAGCAGTAGATCAGGGGTGTCAAATTTGCAACGACACATGACATGTCGCAACATATCACGACTTTTTGCCATTGCTGGCAATGGGATGGGCGTGGTTTCACCATGACACACACACACAATTATGTTTCTGCAATTATGAATTGCTTCTGCAGCCAGTTTAATAACAGCATCTGTTGTTCTTCTATTTAATGGCTACCAGAAAAGCACTTTATTATTGTTGTTAGGCAGGACAAAATTTTCTCATCAAAATGCATTGAGTATCAAATTCAACAAGTTTCAAAGTAGTAGAGTACCAAGGTACATACATTTTTGTGGCGCTTGAGTTTAATTTTGATATTTTTAAATTGGGAATCAGTTTTCACATCATGAAAAGTGAAGCTATAATAATTCATTTCTTGAATAGTTTCCCAAAGTGCAAATTGAGAAAGCTCATATGAAAGTGTCCTACTAGACTTTTAACCTAATGAATAAAAGAAAACCAATCAAAAGGGGGGGGGGGAATGCTGTATTCATTGCTTGAAATAAGCCCTACTCTAAAGAAACAACCTGGAGAAACTTAGTTTTTCTCTCCACAAAGTAAGATGGAAAATATTGAATCCATCTGTACACTTGCTTTGGTTTTATTTCCATCTTGCCAAAGAGTTCTGGTAAACATGAATGCTTATTTACAATTCTGTCTTTTAGGAGTTCTTATAAAGGTACATGACTTTCATAGGGTTTTTTTCCACAATAGGTTAACACAGTGCACCAGTCTTTTTATGTGAAAATCATACAGATGTAAACGTGAATCTGACCTTTTGAGGAGTCCAATTTCCAAATATTAAAATATGAAGCTGCTTCATGAAGGGAGATGGGTGCTTCCTTCTCTCTCCACTTCTCCCAATCTCCCACCCTCACTCATTTCCTCTCCCCTCCCTTCTGTTGGTTTGAGTGCCCCTCGTTTTAATTGGAAATGCAACAGCTGTTTAAAAATGGCAGGATGGATGAAAAGATTTAGTGAGGAATGAAGAAATTCCTTAATTTAGGACCCTAATCTGCTGTTCCAAATCCCTCCACTGTGTGGATTCTTGAGGGGCTCCAGCATCTCACATCCTACCTACATAATTTTCTAAGATCCCTTCATTGAAGAGCTGTCTCTCTGTGTGTCTCTCTGTCTCTCTGTCTCTCTCTTCAACTCAAAAAGGAAAACAAGAGAAAGACTTCCAAAGGGCAAAGAACCATCAGGAGATGGCAAAAATGCTTGAGAATAAGGTCAGAGTCGGTCTCCTTTTGCCAACAGTACTGGGGAAGGAGGGGTGGCTGCCTGCTCCCCCCCAGCAATGTTCAAAGGCTTCAGCATGCTTTGTTCCACTGTGTAGGGATTAGGCCAGGCGGTCTGAGAATTTGCCTTCTAATTAAAAAGGATAAAAGATAGAAGTAGCATTAGACTAAAACATAGCAATGATACTTCGCAAGTTTGAGCTCTTTTTAAAACATGGGCACAAAACCTATTAGTCACAAGACATTGTAAGAAATCACCACCAGGTTTGCCTTATCCCATTTGTTTTTTGCCCAAATTTAACAGGGGAGGAAGAAACAGACAGATATGAAAAGGGAAAAAAAGTTTTAAACTTTTCCCAGCTGTTCCCTAGTGAGGACAGCAGACTAATTGTATGAAAATCATTTTTTATTTATGAGAGGAGAGGAGCTGTATTTTGTAAATGAATATCCAGGTTCGTGGCCTCTTTCTCTTCACACTATATATATAGCAAGATATTGTTTGCCATGGATTTAACAGCCTTAAAATGTATTGCACATCTACGTAAACAAATCTGTGCTGTGATTATAAATATTTATTCTGATTGTGCCCATGTGCCTTACGCAATGTGGACCATTAAGTTTGATTTTGATTGATTTCTCTGGTAACTCTCTTACGGGTGAGAGGAGAAGTGAAACTGTAGAGAAATCATTCTTATTTTAATATGAACCTAATGTCATGTTGCATTACTTAGAATTTATTAAATATTATTAGAAAATAGAAATACAAAAAGAAACAAAATTTAGAAAACTGACTGAAAGAAGGAGAAAGGTACAAAGAGAGAGGAGGAAAAATAGTGACTTCCCAATCTTTTGCTTTACATTTCACATTTCAAGCCATTTCTATAACAACAAAATCATTCTAATCAGCAAAACCTAAAATCAAAGTTTCATTGTTTTTCACTTTTGAGCAAAAAGTCCAGAAGAGATTTCCTAGTAGAAACAAAGCAATGTTGCATTACAGTACTGACCCAATATACAGTTGAAACCATTCTTCAGAAAGTGGATTTCTCTAAATATTTCAGGGCCATTCTCCAATTTAAATATGTGACCAAACATGTACGTATTAAAGAAAAAAGTGCCCATAAAAATGTGTATTTTGACAAACATAGCAAACAAAAATGTTTTATGCTAGAGAAATCATACAAAAAGAAATATATGCCGATTTCATTTGTTTAAAGTCTCAGAAATAATGTGGAAGTGGAACAAATCAAATTTGGAATGTGAAAAATAAGCAAATCAAAATGTCCCTAAACAGTTATCTGAATCTTATAGCTTAAGGAAAATAAATGTTTGAGCCTCCTTTCCATTTACCAAAGTTAAATGGAACAACAATATCTGGGCTTGCATAATACATCAAAATTAATATTTTCAGTTCTAAACTGACAGTCTGGGTTTACACAATACATTCTAACCTATAAATAAATCAGCCAAGATTAAAATTAAGAACCTTTAATGACCCATGAATGTAGCTACTAGATGTTTAGATGACCTGGTTAACAATCTCTATCTGGGTTGAAAAATATGGATAAGAGAGCCAGCAATGGATTTATTTCTCTTTTGTGTGGAAGAAAAGGGATTCTTATTATTCCAGAACAGGTGGTAGCTCAGGGGGTTGGACAATGATTGGATTATGTTCTTTGCCTCTCCTATTGGCCAGCTAGAGAGTGAGCAATGACGGCAAATGGGTTTCCTGTGAGTTCTCTGCCTTTTAAGGTCAACAGAAGTGAAGATGGTCACATGGTACAGGATTTTTTTTTCCTGCTGGATAGTACTAAATTCTAGCAATAATTGTTTGCTTAGGAAACAGGTCTCCATGGTGTTTCTTCTCCTTTTCACTTTCTTGTCTGTTTTCTAATTTTCAGTATGTGCTACAATTCTGAGTAGCAGAATTTCCTGAGTTTTCGTGAAAGTGTCTCCTCATAGCTTTTATAGGTCAAGCCCCTGACCTGTTAAAGCTGGATGGATGAGATGGATGGATGGATTTGATTTATACCCCACCATTCTACTCTGTCATCATGCCCATCAAAGTATTGTTAAGAACCTCCAGCTATTCCCTCCCTCCTTTCCATCAGAGTTCCATGGTTATTATGTGGCTTATCTTCCTGTATTTCTATTAAGGCTATGGACGGATTAAAGACATTTTAATTGGTGAATCAGGTGAATTATGGTTCATAAATAAAACAATTCGCTTTTCAGGAAGTTGCATATAAGTTAGGAAAAAATACCAATATTTCTGAAGCACAAACTTTTAGAAATTATGTTCATTTAGCCTTGATGAATTAAAACATATTTTAAAATAGGGACAAGAGGGAAAAAAATGCCCTGTTAATATAATGTGGGCCATTTCTAAATTTTACAAGTCAGCATATTAATCAGGAAACTTTAAACAAAACATGGACCAGTTTATCAAAGCAACTTTTTAGGTTCTGCAAAACTATTGTAGCCATGAAGTGTAACCACTCAATCAATTCAATGGGATGTATGGTTGCTTATTTATTTAAACAACAACTGAGAAGCTTCTGGGCTTACAAACCTTGTGGGGAATGTAAGCCTTTGACAGGATCCTCAGTGACCCCCCCATGCATAGCGTGATATTGTTGCATATGACTGATGCAAAGTATTTATTCATTTGTTTACAGGTAGCAGGGTGGCAACTTCATCTGTCAGGTGTCTAGAATATTCCTCACAGCAGTTATCCAGATATTCCTGTGATTCATTCCTTCCCAGCAAGGAATGAGTAAAAAGGACTGCTTAATAGCTACCAAGAGACATAGTCAGAGCAGAAAAATAACTATGTTTTGGAAATCTTGTCACCCCAGTGTAATCCCAAGTAGGTGTGCTCCATCAGATTTGCTCTTCATTTTTATTCATTTATTACATTTATATACTACCCATCTCACATTTGAGTGATACTAGGCATCTCTTCTGGTGCTTCATCTTCCAAAGTCCCTCAGAAAACTGAGGACCACCTCAGGACAGACACACAGTGAGAAGTACCAGGAGCCATCTGTTCCAAGACCCTTATCACATCCTCATTCAAGGCAGGGACCAAGGCCTCAGTCAAACAAACCATCAAACTCTTGAGAGAAACAGCAAACCTCCTTTGGAACCCCATTAGTCACCTAGGGAAGACTTATCTAATAGGCTCTACCTGGGGAGTGGGGAGAAACTAGCATTAGCAAGCAGAAAAACTATCAAAGTAATTTGACCATAGCAGAGAACCAGTGGAAATCCACATCATTGCACAAAAACATAAAGATATACGTGATTTTATTTCCCCCTCTATGGACACCTATGTGTGGAGGAATTTAAGATGGGCCACAGTAAGATAATAGTAATAATAATAATAATAATAATAATAATAATAATACTCTGAGGAAGATGAGAGCTATGCCAGAGGTTCAACCATACTGGACAGGTCTCATCAGAGGAGTCAGATAAAGAGTGTCTCTCCCATAAAAAATATGGTGAGACGTAAATTGCAGAATGCCATACCGGCTCGGACATCGCCCGGGTTAACAAGGTCCGCGCTAGATATCGGAGTTCCTGGATATCTGGTGAAAAATGGGTTACAGGACTCAGGACTGTTGGCTGAGCAACCAGGGCCAGCAGCTGCAGAACTACTGGAAGAAAAGGTGTTTACCCGTCGCAGATACACAGTGATGGAAAACAAAGAAATAATGATCTGTTACTACAGATCAAGTCCAACAACAAGAGGATATCTAAAACAAATGCACCAGTTCTGGAAAGAACAACATCCAGAATCAGAAATAACAGAACAGAGACTAGCAGATCAACGCCGATTTATAACACGAAATAAAGTATTCACAGAAACAGAATTGGACGAACTGCAAAGGTTTACCCAGGGCAAAGAAATCAAAGCCTTACCAGAAGTAATTCAGAATGTAGAGGCAAACCAGGGGGAGTTGGCAGTGAAGGAATCCAGCAGAGATATACAACTGTTCTCATTTGGAAACCAGGCACCTCTTCCTCAGGAAGAACAAAACCCTCTAACTAAAGAAATAAATGAATTGAAACAAAGAATAACTGAGCATCTAGAACAGCACAAAAACAACAGAATAAGGCTACCTGCATTGAAGCTTGTTCCAAAGAAACAGCTAGCACAAGCATTAAAAGATGCAAATACTGCAATATCAAGTATAAGCACCAATTCACTGCAAGAAACAAACCAACTAATGTACAGCACAGCTGCAGTTATAACAGAATACCTGGGATGCAAAATCAACAAAAAAGAAAAACAAACAAACAGTGCACCAGAAAAATGGAAGGTTAGACTAGAAAATAAGATCAGCAAGTTAAGATCACATGCAAGCAAGCTAGAACAGATGAAAGAAAAGAAGCTGAAGAACAAGAAGACCAAAGAATACCTAATCAAGAAATACCACTTAGAAACAAGGAAGATCAAGGAAGCACTGGAAATAATAAAGCAACAAATAACAGCTATAGCCAGGAAAATCAGTAGATATGAAGCTCGAATTGCAAACTATAGGCAGAACCTCCAATTTCAATCCAATCAGAAACGTTTCTACCAATCCATCAATGGAGAAACTGCAAGGAATCAGTCAGTACCTGACAAGGAAGAAACAGTGCAGTTCTGGAAGCAGATATGGGATAACCCAAAGAAATACAACAAGGATGCGGCTTGGTTAAAAGAGGTGGATGCAAATAAAACAGAAGTTGAAATGAAAGAACTAGTAATAACAACAAAAATGGTAGAAAAAAGAGCAAAGAAAATCAAAAATTGGTCAGCACCAGGTGAAGATGAACTGCATGGGTTTTGGTTGAAACATCTAACTGTTATACACCCACTCATTGCCAAGCAGTTCAACAATATACTACAAGGAGGAGAAATTGAAAAGTGGCTAACAACTGGGAAAACCTACCTAATAATGAAAAATCCAGCAAAAGGGGCAACACCAGGTAACTACAGGCCAATTACCTGCTTACCAACAACTTTCAAATTACTAACTGGTGTAGTAGCTGATGCAGTGCAACAGCATCTAGTTGAAAACAATCTCTTTCCACCTGAGCAGAAAGGAAACCGCCCCAATAGCAGAGGAACAAAAGATCAACTCCTAATAGACAAAATGATCTTGGAAAATTGCAAGAGAAGGAAGACCAACCTGAATGTGGCATGGATTGACTACAAAAAGGCATTTGACTCTCTGCCACATGATTGGATAATAAAGTGCCTAGAAATAACAGGAGTCAGTAGAAACATCAGAAAATTTGTGCAAAGATCGATGGCACAATGGAAGACACAGTTGCAGATCAATGGTGAGAGGCTGGGAGAGGTTAATATCAAGAGAGGAATATTTCAAGGAGATTCATTATCACCATTACTATTTGTTATTGCACTGTTTCCTCTGTCAACAATACTGAATAACTCAGGACATGGCTATCAAACATCAAAAACATCTGCCAGACTATCCCACCTCCTTTATATGGATGATCTGAAGCTGTATGGAAAAACATCATCTGAAATAGAATCGCTGCTCAACACTGTCCGTATATATAGCCAAGATATTGTAATGGAGTTTGGCTTGGACAAATGTGCCACACTTACTATCAAACAAGGAAAAATAATGAAAACTGAAGGAATCAAGATGCCCCACGAAAATAACATTAAGAGTCTGGATGAGGAAGAGTACTACAAATACTTGGGTATCCTTCAAGCTGACAACATCAAGCACACTGAAGTCAAGAAAAAGATTAGAGGTGAATACATCAAGAGAGTGAAGAAGATCTTAAAATCCAAACACAATGTTTAGCACAGGAAAATATTATATATTCATGGTTTCACTACAGACAAATAATGGATAGGTGGAAGATAGATCGGAATGTGGGTTTGCTTAGAGAAGATGAGAATCTGTTTAAACAAATAAAAGATCAAAGGCGAACTCACATTAAGAGAATTTATGGGGTCTTAGTAGAATTGAACTCAGAAGCAGAGTTAGTCAAAGAATGTATGATTAAATGGGCACAAAACTTTGGTGAACCGGTACTATTAGATACCTGGGAAATTATTTGGGTGAGGAACGTTAAATTTACGCAAGCCCAAAATTTAAGGGAGAACTTTTATAAAATGTTTTATAGATGGCATCTTGATCCACAAAAAATGTCTCGTATGTATCCTGATCTACAGCCTAAATGTTGGAGATGTGGAAGTTTGGATGCTACATATTATCATATTTGGTGAACGTGTAAAAATATAAAAGCTTTTTGGATTAAGATATGGTGGAATATTCAAAGAATTTTTAGAAGGAGGGTAAAATTTACCCCACAATTGTTTTTATTAGGTATTGTTACAGATTGTGATACTAAAGATATCACATTGATGTTAAATTTAATCACAGCTGCAAGGTTGTTAGTAGCACAATGTTGGAAGAAGGAATTCTGCCTACCTTGCAAGAGTGGCTTTTTAAAGTTTCTTATCTGGCGTAAGTGGCAAAGATTTCGGCTTTCCTGAAGGATCAATCTCAAGAGAAGTATGTTGTGGTATGGAGGAAATGGATAGATTTTATACAACACAAGATGGATATTAAAAAATATTATTTAGCTTTTTAATAATTTATATTGAAAAGCCAATTTTCTTGAAAAGCCAAACTTTTTTCCCTTTTTTTTCTTTTTATTATTATTATTTTCTTCTTTCCTCTTTTCTATTTTTCTTTTTATATATATATATATATTACCTTTAATTATTTTATAACTTGTTTAAGTAATGTATTTAGATTTGTTTATAGTTTTATAACTTATATTGAAAAGTTAATTTTCTTTTCATATTTTTTATGTATTTCTTTTTTTTTCTTTTCTGGTATTTATGTTTTTCTTTTTTGTTACATATATATTGTTGTTAATTATTTAGTAATTTGTTTAAGTAATGTATCTAGATTTATTTATATTTTATACTTTTCTTAAGATTTTTTGAAGAAATTCTAATTAAGCCTATATCCAGCTCTGGGATAGTCAGGGGAGGGAAGGGGAGGGTTGGGGAGGGATGGGGAAAACTGTTTTGTTTTTGTATTGTGAAATCTTATAAATTTTCAATAAAAAAAAAAATCCAAACTCAATGGAGGAAATACCATAAAGGCAATCAACACCTGGGCAATCCCAGTTATTAGGTACATAGCTGGAATAGTGGACTGGACTCAAGCAGAACTAAAAGCAATGGATAGGCAGAACAGAAAAATAATGACAATGAATCATGCCCTTCATCCACGCAGTGACATTGATAGACTTTATCTACCAAGTATGGGCGTGGAATGCTACAAGTACATCAGATGGTTGAAGAAGAAAAAATGGCTTTGGAAGAATATCTGAAGAACAATGATGAAGATGCACTGAAATTAGTATATCAGGAAGGCTTACTGACTACTGGAGAGACCAAACTGGCCTACAAGAAAGACCAAATGAAGAACAGAATAGAGGCATGGGAAGACAAAGCACTACATGGCCAATACATGAAAAAAATAGCTGGGAAAGCAGATAATAATAAAACCTGGCAATGGCTAAGAGCAGGAAAATTGAAGAAAGAGACCGAGGGACTAATTCTGGCTGCACAAGACCAAGCCTTAAGGACAAATGCATACAAAGTCAAAATTGAGAAGACAGCAACAGACAGTAAGTGCCGCCTATGCAAAGAAGCTGAAGAAACAGTGGACCACTTGGTAAGCTGTTGCAAGAAGATTGCACAAACTGATTACAAGCAGCGGCATGACAAAGTAGCAACAATGGTGCATTGGAAGATCTGCAAAAAATATCATTTGCTATAGGCCTATATCTCTTTTAAATGTGGATTACAAGATATTTGTAAAAATCTTAGTAAATAGGCTTATGAGGGTTGTGCATCACCTTGTGCATAAAGATCAATATGGGTTCATAACTGGAAGGTACATGAAAAATAATGTCAGACAAATTATTAATTTATTAGAATATTTAGATAAAAACAACCAAGTTCCTGCAGGGCTGATATTTTTAGATGCTGAAAAAGCTTTTGATCAATTGAATTGGCATTTTATGTTAAGAGTAATGGAAGAGATGAATTTTGGTGAAAAGATATTGCAAGCTCTTATGGTAATATATCAAAAACAAACGGCACAACTTATCGTTAATGGAGGTTTGTCGGAGGTTTTTACAATAGAAAAAGGTACTAGACAGGGGTGTCCTTTATCGCCATTGTTGTTTGTTTTAACACTGGAAATATTATTGATCAAAATTTGAGAGTCTCAGGAAATTAAAGGAATAGAAGTTAACAAAAAAGAATATAAGTTGAGAGCTTTTGCGGATGACTTGGTTGTTACTTTGTCGCAACCTGATTATTCTGCAGTAAACTTATTACAGTTGATTCATCATTATGGTTTGGTTTCGGGTTTCAAGATTAATGTAAATAAGACTAAAATTTTACCTAAAAATATGTCTAGTCAGGAGAAGCAGATTTTGGCTAACTTGACGGGTTTTGAGATTGTTAATAAGGTAAAATATTTGGGGGTGATGTTGTCTGTTTCTAATGTAAAATTATTTAAAAATAACTATGAAAGGTTGTGGGTCAGGGTACAGAAGGACTTGAAGAATTGGGAGAAGTTGCAATTATCCCTCATGGGAAGAATTGCAGTGATAAAAATGAATATTCTACCCAAGTTTCTTTTTTTGTTTCAAATGTTACCGATTTTGAAAAATGAGATTAATTTAAGTGAGTGGCAGAAGGGTCTTAATAAATTTATTTGGGGCAGGGAAAAAGCCAAGGGTTAAGTTTAAAATTATGCAAGACTTCCGTGAGAGGGGTGGACTTAAGGTACCAAATTTGAAATTATATTACGATGCGGTGGTTTTAACACTAATCAGTGATTGGGTAAATTTGACAAATCCTGAGATACTTCATTTAGAGGGCTGGGATTTACTTTATGGGTGGCATGCCTATTTAATATTTAATAAAAAAATGGACTGGGTCTTTAAATCTCATATTTTAAGAATTTCTTTACTTAGGATTGGGAGAAAATATTATAAAAGTGATTTTAAAGTTCCATTATGGGCTATACCTTGGCATGCGATAGAAGGAATAAAAAGAGGAGTAAAAATGGACATGGTGTCTTATAGTCAGTTACTTAGATGGGATGGGCAAAACTGGCAGTTAAGAATACGGGAAGATTTAGCGCAAGAAAATATTATTTATTCCTGGTTTCAATATAGGCAACTAGTAGATAAATGGAAGGTGGATTGTAAATTGGGTTTTCTTAGAGAAGATGGAAATCTTATTAAGCAAGTCAAGGATCAAAGACAACCCCATATCAAGAGAATTTATGGGGTATTAGTTGAAATGGACTCAGAAACGGAATTAATTAAAGATTGTATGATTAGATGGGCGCAGAATTTTGGTGTCCCAGTCTCATTGGACATTTGGGAAACCATGTGGGTGAGAAATGTCAAATTTACACAAGCACAGAACCTTAGGGAGAATTTTTATAAAATGTTTTATAGATGGCACCTTGATCCACAAAAAATGTCTCTTATGTACCCTGACGTGCAACCTAAATGTTGGAGATGTGGTTATAAGGATGCTTCCTATTATCATATCTGGTGGTCATGCAGAGAGATAAAAGCATTTTGGATCAAAATATGGTGGAATATCCAGAGAATTTTTAGAAGGAGGGTAAAATTTACTCCGCAATTATTTTTGTTAGGCATTGTGACAGATTGTGATACAAAGGAGGTTGTATTGATGTTAAATTTGATTACAGCCGCTAGGCTGTTAGTAGGACAATATTGGAAGAAGGAATCTTTGCCTACATTGCAGGAATGGTTTCTTAAAGTAGCTTATCTGGCGGAAATGGCAAAGATTTCGGCCTTCTTAAAGCAACAAACGCAAGAGAAGTTTCTTGCTGTTTGGGACAAATGGATAAAATTTATACAATTTAGATTGGGTATACAAAAATATCACATAGCTTTTTTATAAGTTTTATTTTTATATATATATATATAGATATTTTTTTTATATATAAATATAAATTTTTTAATTTAATTTTTTATTTTTATTTTTTAATTTTTAATTAAGCCTATATTCTGCTCTGGGAAGCTCGGGGGGGAAGGGAGGGTTTTTTGTGAGGGGTGGGGGATGGGGTGTTTTTTTTTTATATATATATATGTAATGTTTAGTTTTTTTTTGTATATGTTGTCTTTTGTTTTGTATTGTTTTTGTTTTTTTGTAAAATTTATAAAACTTTCAATAAAAATATCATTTGCCTGTAAGCAAAAACTGGTGGGATCATAAAATAGAGAAAGTCATAGAAAATGATAAAATTAAACTGCTCTGGGACTTCAGAATTCAAACAGACAAGCACCTGCAACATAACACCCCAGACTTAACAATTGTCGATAAGAAAGACAAAAAAGTCTGGATAGTGGACGTGGCAGTGCCTGGAGATAGCAGAATAGAAGAGAAAGAACTGGAGAAGATAACAAAATACAAAGACCTACAAATAGAAATAGAAAGACTGTGGCAAAAGCAAGCAAGGGTAGTACCAATAGTCATAGGCTCCTTGGGTGCAATCCCAAAACAACTGGAGCACCACTTGAACACCATTGGCATTGACAAATTCGCTATTAGTCAATTGCAAAAGGCGGCCTTACTAGGAACTGCTTCCATCCTGCGACGATACCTGTAATACCATCAAACATCCACATCTGCCTATCCCAGGTCCTGGGTAAGGACTCGATAGGTAGACAAAATGCCAAATCCAGTCTGAACATCTGGCTGACTGTGCGATGATCCATAATAATAATAATAATAATAATAATAATAATAATAATAATAATAATAATAATAATAATAATAATAATAATAATAGTAAAGTTGGAAGGGACCTTGGAGGTCATCTAGTCCAACCCCCTGCTCGGGCAGGAAACCCTACACCATTTCGGACAAATGGCTGTCCAGTCTCTTCTTAAAAACTTCCAGTGTTGGAGCATTTACTGCTTCTGGAGGCAAGGTTGTTCCACTGATTAATTGTTCTCACTGTCAGGAAGTTTCTCCTTAGTTCTAGGTTGCTTCTCTCCTTGATTAGTTTCCACCCGTTGCTTCTTGTCCTGCCTTCAGGTGCTTTGGAAAATAGCTTAATTCCCTCTTCTTTATGGCAGCCCCTGAGATATTGGAATACTGCTATCATGTCCCCCCTTGTCCTTCTCTTCGTTAAACTAGACATACCCAATTCTCGCAACCGTTCCTTATATGTTTTAGCCTCCAGTCCCCTAATCATCTTTGTTGCTCTTCTCTGTACTCTTTCTAGAGTCTCAACATCTTTTTAACATCGTGGTGACCAAAACTGGATGCAGTATTCCAAGTGTGGCCTTACCAAGGCATTGTAGAGTGGCATTAATATTTCACATGATCTTGATTCTATCCCTCTGTTAATGCAGCCTAGCACTGTGTTGGCCTTTTTGGCAGCGGCAGCACACTGCTGGCTCATATTTAGGTGTTTGTCTACTAGGACTCCAGGGACCCTCTCACAGTTACTACTATTGAGCATGGTGCCACCTATGCTGTACTTGTGCATTTGGTTTTTCTTGCCTAAATGTAGAACCTTGCTTTTCACCATTGAATTGCATTTTGTTAGTTAGCACCCAATGTTCAAGTCTGTCCAGATCCTTCTGTATCTTAAGCCTGTCTTCTGGAGTGTTGGCTATTCCTGCCAGCATGGTGTCGTCTGCAAATTTGATGAGTTCCCCATCTATCCCCTTGTCCAAATCGTTGATGAAGATGTTGAAGAGCACACAGACTTGAGACAAGTCTATTCCATGTCAAGTATCAGTTGAGCTATGTCAAATGCCCTTTCCCAGTCTGCTGCCCTTCATATTTGTTGAACTGAACACACCCTTCATCCTTAGTCAACACACTAGATCAGATTAGGAAAGGCAGATTGGGGTAATACCTAAACCTTTGGAGCTTATGTATTTGTTTTAAGACCTTTCTGGGATCTTGCCCTTCTCCTGAAATCTCCTGGCTCTCAATATGTCAGAGAGTCTCCCATCCAGGTAGCTAAGAATATTATCCCCTGCCAGCAAAGGTGAGTGGGGGATAAAAGGGCATTCCTACTGGCTTCTTGATGTAACATGAGAGGTGTGGGAATGAAGAGTACATTCCATTATACACTTGTGTGTGCAACCAGAGCTGCATTGCTCTGAAAATTTAGAGGTCTGTTGTGCAACCCTCCCACCTCTCTTTAAAACATAATTCCTATAATCTGGTCAACTGACCTGTAGAAATGCTCATCTCCAATTCCTTAATGTGAAAAATCAGTCCCAAAGTGTATGGTGAGAATGAACAGATGCCACCTGTTTGAATGGAGAAGACCATAGGATCTTCCTTGGGAAAGAAAGCAAAGGTAGCACTATTCCCTCTGTTGCATAATAATTAAATCTTTAGTTCACCCCTTCGGAGATGTCCTCTTATTGCAGCTCTCAACAAGGCACTTGCACAAGCACAAATATTTAAAAAATAGGCTCCATCTAACAAAATTAATTTCAACGGTGAGAAAAGTAAGGTCTACATTTAGGCAAGAAAAACCAAATGCACCTGGCCCAATAGTAGTAACTGTGAGAAGGATCTTGGAGTCCTAGTGGACAATCACTTAAATATAAGCCAGCAATGTGCTGCAGCTGTCAAAAAAGCTAGGCTGCATTAACAGAGGGATAGAATCAAGATCACATGAGGTGTTACTACCACTTTATAATGCCTTTGTAAGACCACACTTGGAATATTGTATCCAGTTTTGGTCACCACAAAATAAAAAAGATGTTGAGACTCTCAAAAGTGCAGAGAAGAGCAACAAATACAATTAGGGGAGAGATGGCTAAAATAGATGAAGAATGGTTGAAGGAATTGGGTATATCTAGTTTAAAGAAAGGACCAGGGGTGACATGATAGCAGTGTTCCAATATCTCAGGGGCTGCCAAAAGACAGGGGAGTCAAGCTATTTTCCAAAGCACTTAAAAACAGAACAAGAAATAATGGATGAAAACTAATCAAGGAGAGAAGCAACCTAGAATTAAGGAGAAATTTCCTGACAGTTAGAACTATTAATCAGTGGAATGACTTGCCTCCAGAAGTTGTGAATAGTGCAACACTGGAAGTTTTCAAAAAGAGACTGGACAGCCATTTGTCTGAAATGTTATAGAGTCTCCTGCTTGAGCAGAGGATTGGACTAGAAGACCTCCAAGGTACCTTCCTACTCTGTTATTCTATTATTCTGTAAATTGTTGTAAAAAGGAACAGTATGAGACAGAGTAAAAAGGAAAGAGTTAGAATCATAGCAGAGAATGAATTAATACACACTGCCCAAAGCGATAAGGTGGCATATTTGATTGTGGTTTAGGATTAAATGTAAATTGACTCAGCAAGTAAGCCTTGGTTTCTTTTAGAACAATAAAGCACAATTTAATGTCATATTGCATTGTTGCTTTTTAATTACACATATGGTTTTGTCTGATAGAGATTTCCTGAATGGCAACTTTACACCTTGTGGATTTCAACTTGTAAAGTTGCGATAGTGGCCCACCCCTGCTCTATCCCAACATAAAAGGAAGGGCAAGAAATTAGGAATTGTCCAAACAAATTGTTCAAAAATTCCAGGTCCTCAGACTGATCTCTTTCTAGATTAGTCAATAAATCAGGATTAAAGCAAACCCTGAAGATGATGTGTGAACAGAGTCATTCCAGCAGCAAATAATGCTGTACTGAACTCTGCCTTTTTAAATGTCTAAAATAATTTCTAAAAAGTTTCCCTTCCTTATGAAACAGGCTTCTATTTCTCTATCTCATATTCAGAATGCTTGAGAATCGCTTTTGAATTTCTTTTGGAAGTATATCTGAAGTGACTTTATTGTTGGAACGTGCTAATAATCCTACCGCTGTTCTGACTTTCTGTCACAAATATTTCTTTGAACCATACTAAGCTTGCTGTACATTCCAAAAATCGGGGGGGGGGGGGGAATCCGAATAGGAGGAGTTCCCTCCTGATGTCTTTGCTTGAGATTTAATGGAAATCTGAACAGATAATAATGAAGAAGAAGAAGAAGAAGAAGAAGAAGAAGAAGAAGAAGAAGAAGAAGAAGAAGAAGAAGAAGAAGAAGAAGAAGAAGAAGAAGAAGAAGACGAAGAAGAAGAAGAAGAAGAAGTTGGAAGGGACCTTGGAGGTCATCTAGTCCAACCCCCTGCTCA
Organism: Crotalus tigris; assembly: GCF_016545835.1. Lineage (NCBI taxonomy): Eukaryota > Metazoa > Chordata > Lepidosauria > Squamata > Viperidae > Crotalus > Crotalus tigris. Next base: position 3,034,375 of record NW_024096508.1, read on the forward strand.
GGCAGGAAACCCTATACCATTTCGGACAAATGGCTGTCCAGTCTCTTCTTTAAAACTTCCAGTGTTGGCACATTCACCACTTCTGGAGGCAGGTTGTTCCACTGGTTAATTGTTCTAACTGTCAAGAAGTTTCTCCTTAGTTCAGACTTCAGGTCTTTCACAGGCATATGTCTTAGTCTCCTCCTTGCTAAATAAATAGAATGTCAGGCTATACCCATGACAATTTTTCCATTATTTTTCTTCTGTGAAAGACATTTCCATTAAATTTAATGAGAACTGAGGAAAAAACAAATCAGAAGAATATTTCTGTATGTCATGAGCTTAAATAGGCATAGATTTGAGAAGAAAGTTGTATTTTATTGGCTGGATCCCTCAAGGGGAACAATGAAGGTTCCAGGTGTGCTTCCTTGGGGAAGACATTTGAAAAGGTAGAATAATTCATAGACATCCACTGGATCTACTACAGTTGTCAAAAAGTTGAAAACAGTATTATACAGTTTCAGTGATCTTCCCAGCCAGCTTCCAACAAGCAAAGTCAATGTGGAAATCAGAATGGGAAGTTGAAAGTTGCAGTCATGTGACGCCTCATTTAATGACTACAGCAACAAGGTCATAAAATTGGGCGTGGTCCTGTGATGCCTCACTTAATAACCACACCGCTTAATTTTCTGATCTTTGTTATGGCCATAAATTGAAGATTACCTGTAATGTGGTGGATGTGCAAATCCAAAGGGCAAAATGTGATCTGCAGAATGTATGCCTATTACCTGTGGAGAACACCTTATGCCAGGGGTCGTCAAACTTAGCCCTTTTATGACTTGTGGACTTCAACTCCCAGAATTCCTCAGCCAGCGTGCCTGGCTGAGGAATTCTGGGAATTGAAATCCCCAAGTCATAAAAGGGCCAAGTTTGAAGACCCCTGCCTTATGCTAAATGCATTTTTTCCCAACATTGCATATTAGCAGTCACTAAATCCTAAGAAAACTATGTTGCTTTAAGGTACTCCAAATCACATATTGCTCAGCACAGCCCTGATAAATCCTAATGGAATGGTTCTGTTCTGCCTTTCCCCCCTCCCTTAGCCTCATTTCACAGGTTTTCTTTTAAAAAAGTTTTTAATGTGCTGTTTTAATTATCTATTTAGGTTTTGTAAAATACTGTGAGGGACTTTTAATATAGGAAACAGTAGAAAAGTATGTCAAATAATAGAGAGAGAAACATACAGTATAGCACATGTACCTTTTAATGTAATCTTAAAAAAAAAAAAAGCTCAGTTCAATACACCCAACTTTTCATATTTGCACAAGTAGAAATTGGGGGAGGTAGGGCTGGGAATGAAAAGACCAGATTTCCCACTGTAATCAGTTTCTTTTATTTCCTTCTTTCTTTTTGGCTTTTGGAATGTTATATTGGAAACAACAGCAGCTCTCAAATAGGTTTATTTACCCATAAGCCAATTGGAGACTCTCCATCAGCTCTGATTCTAAGACATCTTGGTCTGGTTTTGAAGATTTCCACCTCTCAGAATGGTAAATAGAGCTGAAACTGTAAATCTCTTTCTCAAACTAATTCTGAGTTCCTCTTTAATGAAAGAATGCCAGGGTTGCCAAATTCTTTGTTGGAGGGGGAGAGGAAGGCTGCTGCATGATAGTTTACCAACATGGAGGACTGTCTCACAAAAACTGAGGTGGAAGGATGCAACTGTTTTCTTTCCTTCTGGGTCTAACTTGGGCAACAACCAAGGCCACAAGTTCAATAGTCAGGCCTTTGTCCTCTCCGCCAAATCCTTGCTGGAGTGATTCCTTCTGATCTGAAAAATATGAACCAGCTCCCTCTGATCCTGAGTCCAAAATGGTGACGGATGAAATCCTGGCTTCTTTTTCACATTGGCTGGCCAGATTGTGTGGTTAGATGAATACTTGTCTGATGCAGACAACAAAAAACAAAACTTGCTACTTCTTGCCAATTGAGTTGTGTTCATCAAAAACATTATTGACATTGTGCCACTGTCATATACCCACAATGTCTTCATTTTCACTTTAAACCAAGCCATTCCTTTGTACAAACTGTTGTCTTGGACACCCTTGCTTATGTTAACGTCAAGATTATCATGACAGCTTCCAAAACAAACAAGTAAATAAATCCCACATCAATCTCAAAGTCTCTTTGAGACAGTATGTTCTTTGTAGCTCCCACCTAAGAACACATCTTGTATAAAGAATACTATGCAAGTGAACAAACTGTGTCAGGCTACTTGAAACTGCGAATGTGTGGCTGTTGCAGTAGCTCTGAATGGGCTCCTCTTTTCTTCTCCTATTCTAATAAATCTCAGTGTGTGATATGGTGTCATCCTATCAGGAAGCTGCTGAATGAATGATCTACTTCACTGACTGCTGCTTGCAGAGATGGGAAAGCTGCCATTGTTATTACAAATGGGATGCAAACAGCTCCCTGTTTCAGATCTTCATGGGTTCCCCATAAAGCGGGATGAGAAATTCATCCTCTCTAAATCTTTTATGGAAACTTTAAAAATTGTACTGAGAGCTAGGGTTGTGGTCTACATTTGGGAAAAGACACTGCAACCAGGAAGAAAAATCTCTCCCCCCCCACACACACTTACTTGCCCAAAGACTAAACTCGTGCTTTCTATCAAAGGGCTGTAAAATTTTAAAAACTTGAGAAGAAATGGACTCATTCGAGTCATTCATTCATTATTGTCCCCCACTCACAATTTACTCACAAGCATTCACACAGGGGTTGCAGCTTTCTAATTAATTGAGCCACACCCTGATTTATTTGGGAATATGCCAACATCCACAGGCAACCTCACTCTACTCTGTCCCTTAACCTACAAAAGTGGGTGGGGTATAGGATAAGAGAAAAGGAAATAAGAAAATGGCAAACAGAAAAGAAGCAGAGGCAAACATCTGGGAATTTACAACTACTACAGGTAGGCAAGAGGGCTATCAGTCAACTGTCAGAACCACAAGGTACAGCAAGCAGCACATCCTGATGGAGCTTGGCTTGGTAGCTCATCTGGAGTACTCAGAAGGGACACTGCTTAAGAGCAGAGCTTGGAGCATGTCCAGGGCTCAGCAGCAAACAGAAAAGGAGCAAACACAGCAAGACAATTTAACAAATGCTAACACTTTTAAGGACTGAACATTAAATCTTATTTATGCGGCTATGTCAACCTGCAAGGACTAAGGAGAGTAGAGTTAACCTAGGCCAGGGGTGTAAAACTCACAATGTCACGTGACATGTCGCAACATATCGCAACTTTTTTTCCCACTGCTGGCAATGGAGTGGGTGCAGTTTTGGCATGAGGCATCTGGCCCGCGGGCTGGCAGTTTGACACCCCTGACCTAGGTAATAACCTATTGTTAGGAAAGGTGTGCACTACAAAAAAAAAGTTTTATATAATTATCTTCTATGCTGTAGGCTTTTTAGAAAGTTTTACAACTCAAACCTGTACAAAAGTGTTCAAAAACACAGAAATTGTACAGTTAGGGTTACACGTATAGTAAAATAATAACATACAAAAGTCTGTAGATGATGACAATGGTGATTTGCCACTTTCTTGTTTGACACATCTTGTATTGGTTTACAAAATGAGTCAGAGTCAAACCAAATCTCCAGTTACTAAATGGGAAATTAGAGAAGGAATGAAAACAAAGTGGAAAGACTCACATATAATTGTGATAGGAGAATGCTCTAATGGAAGTTCTGCTGATGAATCTATCTAATGCAGAATCCATTGCCAACCAAGAAGGAGCTTCTTCCAGCCCATATATTCCCTGCTAGCATTCAGAGTTTCAGATCATGTAAGTTGAATTTGGCTATTGTGGCTCAGTCATTGTTAGGTTCATTGTCAGGTTCTGCTTCTCCTTTAAAGAAATCCAATGAATGGCCAAATTTTGTCATAATAATTTCTGTATATTTTAGAATTGGTGGATTCATGACATTCATATTTCAAGACTGCATCACACAAATGATATACCTGAAGTATAAGTACTTCATTTCAAAACTTTGCCTACAAAAGAAGACTTGAATTCTCTCAATAGTTGAGGTCTCCTAGAAGACCATCTTCTTGACATGATAGCAGTGCTCCAATATCTCAGGGGCTGCCACAAAGAAGAGGGAGTGAAGCTATTTTCCAAAGCACCTGAAGGCAGGACAAGAAGCAACGGATGGAAACTAATCAAGGACAGAAGCAACCTAGAACTAAGGAGAAATTTCCTGGCTGTTAGAACAATTAATCAGTGAAACTACTTGTCTCCAGAAGTTATGAATGCTCCAAGATTGGAAGTTTTTAAGAAGAGACAGGACAACCATTTTCTGAAATGGTATAGGGTTTCCTGCCTGAGCAGGGGGTTGGACTAGATGACCTCCAAAGTCCCTTCCGACTCTGTTATTCTGTTAAATTGGCTTCATGGCTGCCTTAAGTGCAGGCCAAGGTCTGGGGAGAAGCTTGGTGTTCTAGTCTAGAAACAGTGAGGTATGTCTTTATTCTCTCTTTATTCTTTGTCCATCCCTATTTTTAACTATTGCAAAGCTCAAGCTATTCATTTAGATATAAACAAGGTATTAAAAGCAATCCTCGATGTTTAGTGCCAGAGTGGAAACTCTCTAGGTGATAATAGTCAGAGATCACATAGCAACCAGAGCTCTATTTTATAGCATGGGGAGGAAATTTCAACATAAAGAAATGCCTGAGGTGCAGATAAGGCAATATATAGACAGTGCAATTTCATTCAGTTTTATTTTGTTGCAAACATGAAAAAAGGGAAAAAGAATATGAACGCAAAGCTAGGTAGTTATAACTGCAAAGCTAAAAGGTGAAGTTGAATTTTCTTGTCTTCCCTCTCCAAAACTATCCTTAAGACTATTCACTTTTTTAGGGTGAATATACTCTGGATTTACAGATATAAAGCATCCACTTTTTGTGATGCTTTCCGGTATTTGATGATATGATTGTACAGAAAAACTTAACAATGTGTGATATTCAATGCTTTTATATGAATCAGCACTTTCAAAAATCCAAGCAATCAATTGTGTGAAATATAGGAGAATACTTATTTGTAAATAAAGTTCATCCCTTCTTCCCTAGTGCTGCTTACTGTTTTCCACAAATCTATACAAATGGCTTCATCACAACTTAATACTATACTCTACAGAAGGCAATATCGGGAGACAGTAGGATAGGATTAGCCTCTTACCACAAAAATGTCTTGGCTGGTATCTTCACTATCCTCCACATCTGTTAAAATCAAATCTGCATTTTGCTCAGTGCAACTATCTGAAACAAACATAAAGGGAGAAGCTGTAGCACATTGACACCATGAAATGCACATGAAACAAAAACTGGATTTAATTAAAATTGCTTTTTTCAAGTCACGCATGGGGGCAAAGAAATCACATCCTGAATTGTTCTACAGTTACTGGATCCCAGCAAATCATCATTCGTTCTTTGGATGAGATGGGGCAACATCAAAGGGGAACTTTTATAAAATGGCTTTTTTTAATCTTTATTGTGCTATGTAAATCAACTACAGCATTGATTTCCTTGCCTGCCTTCACTATCACTAAAGCCTCCTGTGGAACCACATCTGCAGTAAATAGAATCCAAGCATGCAAATCAGGTGGTTGGGAAGATGAGGGGTTGGTTCTGTAGCTGCTAATATCATAATCACCATAGAAAATGTGGTAATCACCCTAGAAAACTCAGTGAGATGATGGGTTCAGGCCAGAGTTGAAAAGCAACATCAACCTCTGAGACTGCTAGTAAAATGCAGGTCGTAGATCTCTGCAGGTGAGTTGGGGGCAGCTGTCTCTCATGAATGACTATAATGCCCAGATTCCCAGTTCTCTTCACAAAATAACAACTCCCTATCTTCACTAGAAGCCCAGATATGGGAGAAAATGTGTCACCACTTTTCTACTTGTTTTAAAAGAAAAGGCTTGCTCCTAGCCAAGGAGTGAACACTCCTAGGAATGATTGGTGTGCATATTGTCAGCAGAAGGAAGTCTTTTTGGAATCTTCTCTGGTGGGAAATGTTTTCTGCCTTGTTAAAAAAGAGCACTTCCAAAATCATGACAATATAGCTATTAGAAAAAAAATAGGAGGAAAGGAAGAATTCATAAGATGTCTGCAATATTCCTTTTTTTAAAAAAGCAGGGTTTTTTTGAAAAATTAAAAAGTTATCCTGCAAGTGGTTAAAGATAAAGTTTATCATTTTATAAGCCTGCTATAAATGAGGGAGAATGTAAAGATTGCCTTAGGCCACAGGTCGGCAACCTGTAGCTCCGGAGCCTTCTCTCTCTCTCTCTCTCTCTCTCTCTCTCAGAAAAAGAGAGAGAGAGGGAGAGCAGAGACAGAGAGACCTTTTGACATCTAAAATGAAGCTAACACTGCATATATCCTTTTTTACTTTTATGATATAATAAAGGTAAAAAGGATATATGCAGTGTTATCTTCATTTTAGATATCAAAAGGGTTTTGTGGCTCCCGGTGTTTTGTTTTTGGTGGGAAACAGGTCCAAGTGGCTCTTTGAGTGTTTTGGTTGCCTCCCCTGCCCTAGGCCAATCCTAGGCCTAGGGGACTGGAGGCTAAAACATATAAGGAACGGTTGCTGGAATTGGGTATGTCTAGTTTAATGAAGAGAAGGACAAGGGGTGACATGATAGCAGTGTTCCAATATCCCAGAGGTGGCCAAAAAGGAAAGGGAGTCAAGCTATTCTCCAAAATAGCTGAAGGCAGGACAAGAATCAATGGATGGAAACTAACCAGAGAGGGAAGCAACCTAAAACTAAGGAGAAATTTCCTGACAGACCAATTTAATCAGTGAAACAATCTGCCTCCAGAAGTCGTGAATGATCCAACACTGGAAGTTTTCAAGAAGAGACAGGACAACCATTTGTCTGAAATGCTATAGGGTTTCCTGCCTGAGCAGGGGGTTGGACTAGATGACCTCCAAGGTCTCTTCCAACTCTATTATTGGTATTATTGTTATTGTTAATATCACAAGACGGCCCCAGAATCTGGAGAATTTATGTGTGTGGAGAGATATAGATCTATGATTTTATCCAAAACGCATTCTCCAGTTTCTTGTTAGGTTCAATTTGGATGTTGAGGTGAGTGGATGTTGGTGCCGGTTAGAGGGATGTAACAAGGGTGACAATTAAAGCTGATTATAGTTAAAATGCAATTTATTAAATACGTGAAGACTGGGACTATTTTCTTGGTATTCTTTCCTAGGGCGTGCTGCTTCTTCCTCATTCTAAGAACACACCTTGCTATAAAATGTCCCAAAGGTGCTTTTTCAAAAGGCAACTGGAAAGACGTTTTGCTTCTCACTGTTGTAAATAACTTCATATATTCAGTATTTAAAAACAAGCAGAACCAGGGAGGGGACTGAATCTTGAACAAAATGGCATTACATGGTTGAACAAAGGGAAAGGATGTATTTCCTTATTCAATTGATTTGTATTTTGTCTTTCTCTCTAAAATGACATTTATTGCAGCCAGCAAATTCTTTAATCTGCCTTTCAACTGTCCAGGAGCTGCTCAGTCTCCTTTGGATTAAGCATCAATTTCTTCTCCTCCATGTGGTCTATGGACTATTGAAGATTTTAGCCACAGGTGGACAGGTATTGTCTTGATCTGAGGCCTTCTCTTTTAAAAAGAAGGAATAAACTAATCTAAAAATCTCAAGGTTAGGTTTTTCTCTCTTTGTAGCTCTGCTTTGTAGGTTGTTCTGTCATTCGCATTCCCAGCTTGTTCAGTCATTAGAGCAAGGATGTCTGACCCCTGGGAGTTATGAGCCTTCTTTTTTAAATTAACTCTGCAACTAAGACACAAAGTCTACAACTACAAGCACACACAAGCATTCCAAGAGTATTTGTGCAACATCAAAAATGAAGGATGCAAAAGAGAAAACTGTATCACATTTAGTATATTTAAATGCGGATGATGTGGTGGAATCAAAGCCAGAAACAGCTGCCCAATTACTGGTGATGCCAGCAGTACTGGAGCCAGACCAGCCATTTCACAGGACCCCTTGTTCACACCCACTGACAGGAACTCAGGCTCAGAAATATACATACCACACATACATGTATGTGCATATGGATGGATAATTGTTATGCGAAGATTGCACATAACATGTGCTACTGAATGTATACTGAGAGCAATACATACCGTACATTATTGCAATCAAACTTTCATTTCTACCTGGTTTTCTATCTGCTCCGAAAATGAGGAGGCAGAGGGAGAAAAGGGGCAAAAGAAAGAGCCAAATGCTTAAATCTTAAAAGTGTGATCTTTTGGAGCAATGGTGAGGAAGCGACCAGAATTAAAATTGGTGTTGTTTGGAAAGTTGGAGCTAAAACTGAATTCAGCTGATGGAAGGTCCCTGCAATATAACCTTTCTGTTCATTAAGAGTGAGAAGGGACCCAGCAATGTGACCTTTCTTGACTTGGTAAAGTCCAAATATGTTGAACTACAACTTCTGCCATCCCCAGGCCCCATGCTACTCTATATCACCCCTCAACATATGCTAGCATGTGGGCTGGGGATGACAGGAGTTGTAGTTCAACGTATTTGGACGTTACCAAGTCAAGAAAGGTTGTACTGCTGGGTCCCTTCTCAGCTCTCCCCTCCCGCTGCCAGCAAGCTGGTATTTTCCAACAACACAACACAAGAGGATAAGCCCATGAAAAGCCTGGGCTAAGGGAACCCACCCAGAAAGTAAACTCTCTTCTTCAGAAGGGATTTCTTTTTTCAAGCTCTGAAATAAATCTCCCAGAGCTTTCTAGGCTAGGAAAAGCTTAAATACAGTCAATGGAAAAGAGGCAGAAGAAGTGACAAAACATTATGACAACAGAAACTGTAAAACAGACTTTAAAAAAAAAAAACAGTCAAAAGCAGAACAAGTTTGATGTCAATCCCTGTGTGAAAGATGACAAGAATAAGATATTTCTCCATTTCTCTTTTTTTAATACCTTCTTATATGAGATTCAGATCGGTTCTAGAAGAATAGGAATAACTTTCCCTGAATGGATTATTAAAATCAATTGGTAATACTGTGTCCATCTGTCCCGGGTGTAGAATTCATGCTTGCTACAAGAAGCAATTACTATCTTAACGAATAAACTTCAACTTAAGAAGATGTTATTTATTACATTACTTATCTCTTACATTAATTTATGTAAAATGTTCTTTAAAATGGAAAGGTGGAAAGAAAAAAATCCAGCTCTCTTTCTAAGAATGCCATTGAGCTCCATATGGGTTGCGTGGTCCCATTTGAAAATGGAGAAAAATGCTAAGAGATTGTTTCCAGGAAAACTCTAAATAAATGGTACATAAACCATACATTATGGACTGGCAATGTGTAATTTAAATAATTCAGCTCTCGAGAGCAGGACCAAGGCAAAAATCCAGCAGTTCCCATTCAAAAGGTTAGTTCCCGTATTAAGGGTGCATCAACTTTAAAGGCAGTGGATATTTTATAGATACATTTTAATGAAAATCAGCTTAGCTATCATTCTGCAAAAGAAAGTATATATGGCTTTTTGGTAGTAAGACTCATACTTGGT